>NC_045684.1:13875335-13931805 GCF_003331165.1 Xiphophorus hellerii
CTTTATGTTCAGAGGAGGCTCAAAGTGGAACATTCAAAGTGGAACTAAAAATCGTTTACAGTTTCTTCAGTGCAGCCAAAGTGAAACACACGGGAAACGTCATTAACTGTTGCCATACTTTTAAATGTCAGCTTTAAGTAAATCATCTAAAGATCCTTGCAATAACAGTAAAACATGAGTTTTTACACAAACTGAATTTTTTCGTTTCTTCAATATCAAAATTTAAGACAGTTTTTTAAAAAAGATCATATTCAATATATTTAGCAAATTAAAAGTATTTTTTTATCAATTAGACTGATTTAGTATGGAATAAATGAACCTTTAATTAATATTGTAAGATATTTAATATAACTTTATGTTGAGAGGAGGCTCAAAGTGGAAAATTCAGGTGGAATTAAAAATCGTTTACAGTTTCTTCAGTGCAGCCAAAGTGAAACACACGGAAAGCTACGGAGCTCACGAGGTAGCATTAGCTCCTCTTAGAAGGTAGTTTGAAAACAGGTTTGGTGTTTTCGGTAAATATTTCCGTGTTTTCAGTGAAAATGTCTTCAGTTCCGCCTCAGAGAGAGTTTATCAACGAGCAGGTAACTCCTGCTGGAGAAACATTCACAGACTGGAAAGAAATCAACGTTAAGATGGAGGAAGAGATGGAGGATCAGCGCAGACTGATGGATTTTACCCGGATACCGAGGATCATCTTACACCGGATAGGTACGAAACACCTTCATGTTTTACTGGTTAATCAGGTTTAAGAAAGACGAAGCTGAAGTTGGTTTCCAATTCAAGCTTCCGATTCGGGAAATGGCTAAAGGGCGATTCCACCTATTTTTTCCTTCCGCATGTTTAATCGACTCTAGTTTAAAAACTACAACACCCAGACTCTTCAAACCTGGACTGGAGTATTCTGCAGAATATTTAAACCCAGGGGCGATTCTAGGATCTGACCTTTAGGGGTCCTTAGCCCCCAGCAGTGCTAAGGACCAAGAGAAGTTATTTGTTGGTGCATTTTTCTAAACTTCACTGCTTATTTACATACATTCACATAAGAAATTAAATAGTTTTGTCCAACTAAAACCGTTAACAACTACATACAGGTCTGGAAAAAATGAAGAGACCACTGCACTAAACCCCATTGAAAACCTCCTGGTTATTCCACCAAATATTGATTTCTGAACTCTTCCTGAGTTAAAACATTTGTTTTGTTGTCTCTAAATGAATATGAACTAGTTCTCTTTGCATTATTCAAGGTCTGAAAGCGCTGCATTTTTAAATTATTTTGACCTTTTCTCATTTTCTGAAAATAAATACAAAGTTTTTGCTCTGAATTTCAGAGACATGTCAGTAGTTCAACAATCTTCATTTTATTTAAACATGTACCTATACAGTGAACCCTCGTTTTTCTCGGGGGTTGTGTTCCCAAAAGAACCCATGATAGGCGAAATCCGTGAAGCATTTACCTTTATTATTTACAATTATTGTAAAGCATAATTACCGTATTTTCCGCACTATAAGGCGCACCACATTATAAGGCGCACCTTCAATGAATGGCCTATTTTAAAACTTTTTTCATATATAAGTTGCACCATGTTTAAGGCGCATAGGATAGACGCTACAGTAGAGGCTGGAGTTACGTTATGCATCCATTAGATGGAGCTGCACTAAAGGGAATGTCATCAAAATAGTCAAATAGGTCAGTCAAACTTTATTAATAGATTACTGTTGTGGATAAAATACTATTTCCAAGCACTGTTCAGGTGAAATCACTCAGTCAGGTTTATTCATATATTGTGCACAATACAGAGAGCTTGTAGGACAGTCAGTAATGAAGCAGGTGTGGATGAAAAGCTGTCAGGCAGAGAAACACATGAGTTTTATACCAAGGATAAAGATTTAACAACAAGAGGTGAGACAGTCTGGTTCTGATGCAGCTGTAGAAAACAACTTCCAACCTTCTACATGTAACCCAAATAGTTCTTTTGGTAAAAGTTCACAATAATTCATATAACATGACTAGCAGATGTGACCTTAATGTAATTTTTCCATTACATTTCCCCCCTTTTGATTCTAAATAAATATGATAATATTTAATATTAATCAACACACATTTCCCTCCTCAGTCATAAGACATAACACAACACTATCCTGGATGATGTAACAAAAACAACAAAACACATATACACACGATACGAAAAACCTACCGGCATTCACCTGTTCAACCCTATAACAATATGACTGTGTTTGGTAGGAAAAGTTATCTTGCAGCCCCTCCTTGCCAGGGAGGCGGTCCTCTATATGTTCTGTCCAGGAAAAGTGTGGAGGTATCATACTAATGATTGAAGACGTAAAAACCCAAGAAACAATAATAAAGAAAATGTAACACAAAAGCTAATTAAGGAGGAGAAAAAAATTAACAATAAAAAAAAACATTTAAAAGGAAAAACAAACAAAAATCAACGTCAAAACAAAAACCCCAAGCTTAATAGAAAACTTATATCTAATCGAATAAATCAGTCTAAACCACATCCCAACAACAATCCATAATCATGAAATACCTTACTCCAACTAAACTTAAAAAGAGAAAAAAAACTAAAATGAAAAAAAAAAATTCATTTCCAGATCAAATGAAAAATAAAATCAAAATATAAAATGCATATTTAGAACATGCAGAAAGGATAGGCATTTGTTTTTGTGAAACAGACATTTCAGTGAATTGCAAAGCAGTATAGGAAAGCTAGGATACTAGCCTGAAAATATCAATGATTAACACTACTTAAAGACAAAAAACAAACAAAGAAACCCAAATCAAACGTTACACATTATCTCAATATCAATTAATATCCCGCAGTTCATGTAGAGGAAACGTTTCTACCGTAGCAGAGAGAAAGAAACCCCACTGACACAAACAAACAATAAAAAATCAGAAATAACCAACACAAATGTCTGTAATTGAAACAAGATGAAGACGTGATCGCTGTCATAATGAACATCCTTGTTCTTTTCTTCTTTCTCTCTCAGGAACTTTTTAAATATATATATATTTATTCTTCATTCCCCACTTCGACCACTCGCCAGTGGACCAGCAATAGTTCTTTGGTTGGGGAGCCTTTTTTGATGTACAAAAGCAACCAATGTTTGTTGTTATGTTTCGTCTCTTCCGTATTCCCTTGTTTGCATCCTTCTCCTCTTCCTGAAAGTTGGGTGTCAGAGGTTACCAGCACTTAACACCAATTGTAATGAAAGTATTTCAGTGATCCAGGAAATTAAACGTGGCTGTCTACGGTGTAAATAAATGGCGATTTCAGACCCTTTTTTGCATCTGGATCACTCTAGAATGTCTCTAATTCCAAGACTACAACACCTAGACACTTCAATCCTGAACTGGGATTATTCTCTACTAATATCAGAATATTTAAAGGCATGTTTGGGATTCGTGAAACCTTTTTCTGCATTGTGAAACTTCATTTCACTTAACAGACTGCTGCAGAAGTTCTTTCCTTCCAACAGTCATCACCATCTACAATAACTTTGAAGAATTACACCAACATCTAATTTCCCATTGGGATTAATAAAGTGGTTTTGAATTAGAATTGAATTTGAACAAAAGAACTGCATGGAACAAGTGTAAATAGTAATCTAAACTTTAGTGAAGTTTCACAAATCATGTAAAGGTTTCACAAATCCCAAACATGGTTTTAAATATTCTGCTGTTAGAGCAGAATATTCCAGTCCAGGTTTGAAAAGTCTGGGTGTTGTAGTTTTTAAACGAGTCGATGAAAGATGCGGAAGGTAGTGAAAAATTAGGTGGAATCGCCCTTTAGCCATTTCCCGAATCGGAAACTAACTTCAGCTTTGTTGAGTAAAGTTGGAATTATATGAAAGAGATGCAGGAGATTAAGGAGCGCTGAACTCAAAGAGCTTTTACACCAAACTAAAAGACTCTAATAAATCTGTAAATATTAAATTCTTAAAAATGATCAACAGCAACCCGGACTATTAATCAGTATTTAATATGACAATTACAGTTTCCGTGACGCCAGTTTAAGGAAGTACACGGACACTGAAGGAAATCTTACACCGAATACAGTTTACTGGAGAGACTGGTTAAACATCGCTGTATCTGAAAACTATTTAAACAATCTGCACAAATTATAAATATTAAATACTCACTGGTTGGCTGTAAGGGCCAGCAAGTTCTTCTCTGCTAGCCCTAAAAAAATAAAAATAGTAAAAGTCTCAATTATTTTTAATTTTAGCTATAATTTAACTTTTATTCTACAAATTAGTTGCTTATTGGTGTCATTGAGGTTTAATTTCCTACTTTAAAAAGTGCCTTAAACGCATCTCATATCGTTCTAAGTATTTAAAATACTTGGAATGATCAACTTTGACCTGGACTGTTTACTATTCATCATATAATATCTAAATTACAGTTTGTGATCCGTGACAGTCTTATCTTATAAAAAATGTCTATACTCCAGCTTTTAGTTTATGTATTCATCTTCAGTGAGTTTAATAGATGAACTCTCACCTTGCCCCATACTTGTCAAGCTGTAGGTTTGAGAATATGGGAAATGTCGCCTGGATTTGGGGGAGAGGAGGCGAACGAAGGAACGTAAGATGGGGGTGGAGGGGAGGAAATGGACCAGGAGACAGACAAAGTCCAGGGGGGAGGGCCCATTGCATTAAATAAATGACTTAAATAATTTATATCATTGTCCATTTTCACCTTTCATATTTAATCTTCCAAAGTGTCCAACATTCATGTCAAATATTTTCAATAGGATCATTTTGCCTTATTTTCTGCATGTTAACAACAATCACCCCACTGTTACCAATTCTGCTGCGAATCGCAGGAAAGTAAAGGCTGAGATTTAGTCGTGCTTTTGAAAGTTTGTGTTGAGTGTATGAGTGGAGCAATGTCTGACAATATCAGTGGGTCAAGATTTGAAAGCACTTTAGGGCTTTGCTTTAGAGATTTTATGTCATTCTTTAATGTGATATATATCCTGAAGCTACATAGAGGAAGAAAACGTTTTGTAATATTTGAATGGAAGCCACTAGATTAAGCCACTAAGTTAAGCTATCACCATCTTGTTTGCTCACCTGGAGGTCCATAATATCATATTTTGACTCACATCTAGTTCCATTCTGGTCAGAAGAACCTCATTGGTTGAGTTAATGTTCATTCTTGTAAGATTGCGATTTTAGAATAACCCTCCAAAAATCCTGTTTTTATCCAACAAAATATTAAAATGAAGACTTCCTTGTTTGATTGACATTTAAAGGCTTTTGTTTTGTCTTTTTGTCCAGATCTCCCACAATGTTGTGTGTGTAAAGAGGAGGAGGTTCTCAATGAAACAGAACCACAGAGGAACCAACTCATCTCTCATGGCTCTCCAGAAGCTGAGAACCAGGATCAGGAAGGAGTCAATTCTGAAGACCCAGGAAAAGAGAGAAAGGAAGAACAAAAACAAAAGGAGAAATATGAGAAAACCAAAGAGCAGGAAGGCAGAACTGACACTTCAAAACAAAAAAAGCACAAGACAGCTCACGCAGGGCAAAAATTATATTCTTGTAAAATTTGTGATAAAACCTTTTCTCGAAACGATATCTTGCTGAGACACATAAGAATTCACAAAGATGAGCGGCCTTTTTCTTGTGGGACCTGTGGAAAGAGTTACAGTAAAAGAGGGACTTTAACTCATCACATGAGAATTCACACAGGTGAGAAGCCTTTTTCTTGTAGATCCTGTGGAAAGAGTTTCTCTCGAAAGGACGTTCTAAATGTCCACATGGTAACTCACACAAATGAGAAGCCTTTCTCTTGTGGGTCTTGTGGAAGAGGTTTCTCCCTAAAAACTACTTTAAATGTTCACATGAGAATTCACACAGGTGAGAAGCCTTTCTCCTGTGGATCCTGTGGAAAGAGTTTCTCTCGAAAGGACGTTCTAAATGTCCACATGGTAACTCATACAGATGAGAAGCCTTTCTCTTGTGGGTCTTGTGGAAGAGGTTTCTCCCTAAAAACTCATTTAAATGCTCATATGAAAGTTCACACAGGTGAGAAGCCCTTCTCATGTGGGACCTGTGGAAAGAGTTACAGTAAAAGAGGGACTTTAACTCATCACATGAGAATTCACACGGGTGAGAAGCCTTTCTCTTGTGGATCCTGTGGAAAGAGTTTCTCTCGAAAGGACGCTCTAAATGTCCACATGGTAACTCACACAGATGAGAAGCCTTTCTATTGTGGGTCTTGTGGAAGAGGTTTCTCTCGCAAAGATTATTTAAATGTTCATATGAAAATTCACACAGGTGAGAGGCCTTTCTCTTGTGGGTCTTGTGGAAGAGGTTTCTCCCTAAAAACTCATTTAAATGCTCATATGAAAGTTCACACAGGTGAGAAGCCCTTCTCATGTGGGACCTGTGGAAAGAGTTACAGTGAAAAAGGGACTTTAACTCGGCACATTAGAATTCACACAGGTGAGAAGCCTTTCGCTTGTGGGATCTGTGGAAAGAGTTACAGTGAAAAAAGTACTTTAACTCATCACATGAGAATTCACACAGGTGAGAAGCCTTTCTCTTGTGGAACTTGTGGAAAAAGTTTCTCTCAGAAAGAACATCTAAATGCTCATATGAACGTACACACAGGTGAGTGGCCTTTCTCTTGTGGGACTTGTGGAAAACGTTTCTCTCAAAAATGTTATTTAAATGTTCACATGAGAATTCACACGGGTGAGAAGCCTTTCTCTTGTGGGATCTGTGGAAAACGTTTCTCTCTAAAAGGTGATTTAAATGTTCACATGAGAATTCACACGGGTGAGAAGCCTTTCTGTTGTGGGACTTGTGGAAAACGTTTCTCTCAAAAAGGTGTTTTAAATGTTCACATTAGAATTCACACGGGTGAGAAGCCTTTCTCTTGTGGGTCTTGTGGAAAAAGTTTCACTCAAAAAGAACAATTATCTTATCACCTGAGAATTCACACAGGTGAGAAGCCTTTCTCTTGTGGGACTTGTGGAAAAAGTTTCACCCTGAAAAGAACTTTAAATGGTCATATGACACTTCACACAGGTGATAAGCCTTTCTCATGTGGGAGCTGTGGAAAAAGTTACAGTAACAGAAGTAATTTATCTCGTCACATGAAGACTCACTCTGATGAGAATCCATAGGTCCAAAACAGATCCGATCCAATTTGGCATCTAATCTTATGGAAAATCTGGTCAGATGATGTAAACAGCAAGTTGAACATATTAAAGTCAACAGATTCTTGCAGGCTGCTAGTGATTCACTGTGATTGTGTCTTTCACTGTCTGACCAAGATAAACCTGAGGTCTACTTTTGCCTAGCAGCTTGTTTTCCTTAATCCAGTTTTTTGTTTTAATTCTCAGTCGTATTTGTACTTAAGATCCCCATCAGTATCCCATTAGATACTGAAGTTAAAGAGGGGAACACATTCAGACTGGATTAATTTCTGTGCATTTCAGTTTTCATGGAGTTCTGTACCATGTAGAATAATTGAGTTTAGCTTTTATTTGAAGTTTCTGTGTATGACTGGATGTAAAATACTTTAGAAATGAAAGCAGTGAAATGTTCTTGTTTTTCCATAAATAAAACTCTGATGTTTGTTTGAAAAAAATCTCTAAAATAATTTTGATCTGGTCAGATTTTGATTTAGAGCTAACCACAGAGAGGTTTTTATGTTCCCAAATGTATGTCATTGTTACACTTTGCTATGAGAAACAAAGTATATTATTAAAAGGTTTGTTAAAATATACACTAGTATTTTGAGCAGAATATGCTTTTTAATAACTGTTGACTTGAATAAATATTGATGGATTATTCAGTGATTGTCATCGTCATTAACTGTTGCCATATTTTTAAATGTCAGCTTCAAGTAAAGCATCTAAAGATCCTTGCAATAACAGTAAAACATGAGTTTTTACACAAATTGAATTTTTTTCATTTCCTCAATATCAGAATTCAAGACAGTTTTCAAAAAATGTCACATTCATTGCATTTTACAAAATTAAAAGTATTTTTCATCAATTAGACTGATTTATTATTCTAATCTCAAATGTAATGTTTTCATTAGTTATTAATTAATTCTGCATTGTCAGAAACTACATCTTTATGGACGTTTCATGCACCTTTCAGTTACTGTATCCAGAGATAACATTGCAGACGATCTACAATACTGTAATGTGACAAAAACAAGTCAGTTGTTTTGTCTTTTTGTCCAGATCTCCCACAATGTTGTGTGTGTAAATAGGAGGAGGTTCTCAATGAAACAGAACCACAGAGGAACCAACTCATCTCTCATGGCTCTGCAGAAACTGACAACCAGAATCAGGAAGGAATCAATTCTGAAGACCCAGGAAAAAAGAGAAAGGAAGAACAAAAACAAAAGGAGAAATATGAGAAAACCAAAGAGCAGAAAGGCAGAACTGACACTTCAAAACAAGAAAAGCACAAGAAATCTCACGCAGGGCAAAAATTATATTCTTGTAAAATTTGTGATAAAACCTTTTCTCGAAACGATATCTTGCTGAGACACAGAAGAATTCATAAAGATGAGCGGCCTTTTTCTTGTGGGACTTGTGGAAAGAGTTACAGTAAAAGAGGAACTTTAACTTATCACATGAGAATTCACACAGGTGAGAAGCCTTTCTCTTGTGGGTCTTGTGGAAGAGGTTTCTCTCGCAAAGATTATTTAAATGTTCATATGAAAATTCACACTGGTGAGAGGCCTTTCCCTTGTGGGTCTTGTGGAAGAGGTTTCTCCCTAAAAACTCATTTAAATGCTCATATGAAAGTTCACACAGGTGAGAAGCCCTTCTCATGTGGGACCTGTGGAAAGAGTTACAGTGAAAGAGGGACTTTAATTAATCACATGAGAATTCACACAGGTGAGAAGCCATTCTCATGTGGGACTTGTGGAAAAAGTTACAGTAACAGAAGTAATTTATCTCGTCACATGAAGACTCACTCTGATGAGAAGCCATAGGTCCAAAACAGATCCGATCCAATTTGGCATCTAATCTTATGGAAAATCTGGTCAGATGATGTAAACAGCAAGTTGAACATATTAAAGTCAACAGATTCTTGCAGGCTGCTAGTGATTCACTGTGATTGTGTCTTTCACTGTCTGACCAAGATAAACCTGAGGTCTACTTTTGCCTAGCAGCTTGTTTTCCTTAATCCAGTTTTTTGTTTTAATTCTCAGTCGTATTTGTACTTAAGATCCCCATCAGTATCCCATTAGATACTGAAGTTAAAGAGGGGAACACATTCAGACAGGATTAATTTCTGTGCATTTCAGTTTTCATGGAGTTCTGTACCATGTAGAATAATTGAGTTTAGCTTTTATTTGAAGTTTCTGTGTATGACTGGATGTAAAATACTTTAGAAATGAAAGCAGTGAAATGTTCTTGTTTTTCCATAAATAAAACTCTGATGTTTGTTTGAAAAAAATCTCTAAAATAATTTTGATCTGGTCAGATTTTGATTTAGAGCTAACCACAGAGAGGTTTTTATTTTCCCAAATGTATGTCATTGTTACACTTTGCTATGAGAAGCAAAGTATATTATTAAAAAGGTATGTTAAAATATACACTAGTATTTTGAGCAGAATATGCTTTTTAATAACTGTTGATTTGAATAAATATTGATGGATTATTCATTGATTGTCATCGTCATTAACTGTTGCCATATTTTGAAATGTCAGCTTTAAGTAAAGCATCTAAAGATCCTTGCAATAACAGTAAAACATGAGTTTTTACACAAATTGAATTTTTTTTATTTCCTCAATATCAGAATTCAAGACAGTTTTCAAAAAATGTCACATTCATTACATTTTACAAAATTAAAAGTATTTTTTCATCAATTAGACTGATTTAATATTCTAATCTCAAATGTAATGTTTTCATTAGTTATTAATTAATTCTGCATTGTCAGAAACTACATCTTTATGGACGTTTCATGCACCTTTCAGTTACTGTATCCAGAGATAACATTGCAGACGATCTACAATACTGTAATGTGACACAAAAACAAGTCAGAAATATCTTTTGCATTTGAAGGATATTTTTTTTAAATCCATCAAAACTCCATAAGTTAATCAACTCGCCCAATGCCTCCTGTTGTTAAGAACTTTGGATTAATGATCCTTTTCAGTTTTGTTGTCAAATTGTTGATTTTATGGCTTTAATTAAAGTGATCTGTCTTCTTCTCACATCTTGTCTCTTCAGTGACTTTTCATGTTTTCACTTCTTTTTTAGCAACATGAACCTTTTTTCCCACAACAGAGTTATTCTCTTATCTGCAAATCAAAGTCAAAACAACAATTCTCCACGTTCCTCTATAATATATGTAGCCATTTACTGTTTAACTTCAAAACTGAATCACAAAATACAAAACTATAATATTAGACTCTGTTTCACAAGCTGAAACGATCACACACAATAAATTAGAATACCTTCTAATATGGTTCTTTTGTAAGATTAAAAATATCTTTTGATAACTGACTCCAAGCTCACATTTTTAAATTATTCTTTTTTTCATTAGTGTCAGTATGATGTATTATTCTAATCATAAATGCTGTGTTTCCATTAAATGTGGAAAATCCTCATAATTAACAGAAATAAAAGGCTTGGAAACATCCGTGTGTTTGTGTAATTACTTTAATACTGTGTTTCACTCACTGAAATATATAAACCTTTTATTAATGTTGTAAGATATTTAATATAACTTTATGTTGAGAGGAGGCTCAAAGCGGAAAATTCAAGCGGGAACTAAAAATCGTTTACAGTTTCTTCAGTGCAGCCAAAGTGAAACACACAGGAAGCTACGGAGCTCACGAGGTAGCATTAGCTCCTCTTAGAAGGTAGTTTGAAAACAGGTTTGGTGTTTTCGGTAAATATTTCCGTGTTTTCAGTGAAACTGTCTTCAGTTCCGCCTCAGAGAGAGTTTATCAACGAGCAGGTAACTCCTGCTGGAGAAACATTCACAGAGTTTAAAGAAATCAACGTTAAGATGGAGGAAGAGATGGAGGATCAGCGCAGACTGATGGATTTTACCCGGATACCGAGGATCATCTTACACCGGATAGGTACGAAACACCTTCACGTTTTAGTCAGCCGTGTCATGGTTTGGATCTGAGAATACGGGAGATGTCTCCGTCCGGTGCGGCTGTCAGAGTGGAGGGGTGCTGCTGCATAACACGGAATATTTACAGGAGGATGTTAAAACAAGAGCACGGCGGGAAAGAGGTAGAAATGGTTGTTTTTCGGCCAAAGCTGGCGTTTATGTCTGCTTCATTTGGGCCAACGTTGGAGGGTTCTGGGCTTTACACAAATAATATTCTCAATATTTTCACAGAAACGCCCAACTCTCGCTGAGAGCAGGAAGTATTTATACTCAGATCTGTCCGTGTGTGTGTGTGTGTGTGTGTGTGCTTAAGAAATGAAATATGAGGAACAATCATGATTTAACCAGCCCTTTTTTGAAAGACAGTTTTGTTTATAGAGATTTCTTAACTTTTTTTTATTTGTTGCAACATGTGTTCTTACATTATTATTAACATTATGTTACTTTTGAAATTGGTCTCAAAACAACAATATTATCGTTTACCGCAATAATTTCTGGGACAATTCATCGCCTAGCAGAACTTATTCTGACTGTCCTGACATCACCCACTTCAACCACTGTATAATAATGCGGAATAATTTAAAGTGTAAATTTCTACAGGAAGTCTTAATTGTTCCTGTGCCACCAAACAGGAAGTGGCTTTAACTTGAACGTTAGGTTCCTGACAAATATTGAATATTCTCCACGGAGCTAAACTGAGACTGACTGAACATAACAAAGAGTCATTCTCAATTGCTTATTGCAATTCCGCTTATCAGTGGCTGTCGATCGATCAGCCACTGATCATAATCAGCCGATTAACGTGAAAAAGTATGTGATCGCTGATCACTGTTTTTTGTTGCTGATCACCTGTATCTCACTTGGCAGCCTGCAGAGACCCTCTGTGCAGCTGATCTCCTCTTTCCTTCACACTGCGAAAACATGCGGCAACAAATCCTAAGTGATGTTGTGTGGAACTTTAATGCTCTGAGAGTGAAAGGGGAGGTTTGCATGTAGTGACGGAAAAATACCTGGAAGGTGAACGACGTCAAAATGCATCAACACGATTTAATATGACATGCAAAAATCAAACACAGAGTGGGTTTGGTGAGTTATCAAGGCTCACTGCAGGAAAAAAAAAAGACATCCAGAGCGATCAGGCAGCAGGTAAAGCATCACACAACTACCAACACTCAGCCGGATGAGCATGACGGTCAGAGACTAAACAAATAACACAAAAAATAACTAAAATCATTGGACCAGCAGTGGAAGACGCTGAGTTCTGCTCTCGCTGTTGAACCACCGCTATGCTCTACTGATATTTCGCAGACGTATCGCCGTTCGACCTCCACCAGACATTAAACTCTCACATTGAACGTCTGCTTAAAGCTGCAGCTTAAAAAACTACTTTTTACATATGTATTAAGAAGTTTGCTGTCCTAACATGAGACAGATAATCTCTGAATAAAAAGCTCCTGTGCCTCCTCCTGTGTTCTGCAGAATTACTCAGCTTGGTCAGAAACAACCAACCAGAACCAGCATTAATCAGCTGGACCTGCTCTCAGAAAGTTTTGATTTAGCAACTTAGGGATGTTTATTGAATGCAACCTGCATTTGACTTTGAATTAATGTTTTCTTCTTTTATTTGATATTATTTGATATAGGCACTGTTATTAGATTTATTTGACATATGTATAATTTAGGCTACTGAGGCCCATACTGTTAAATGTTATTTTGCTGATTGCAGGTTTTTCAGTTGTCTTTTTGACTTAATGGCTGCTGTATTGGGCTGCAAGTATTTTCCATGTTTTTTGTCCAAATCCGGTGACATTATTGCCAGATCATTTTTTCATTTTGCCAGATAACATAGTAGCATTTATACGTAGCGCAAAAAAAGCTAACAGCCAATCCAGGTTGATCGGCAATGATCGGCCCTCATGCGTGATTGGTATTGGAATCGACAACAGAAACCTGATCAGAGCTTCGCTCATTGGTAGGATTGGAATGGTGAAGCGACATTCGCCAGAGCGTTGCTGAAGTACAAGGGCTTTTCGAAGTTGTTTACAACTTTAATTTTTGTCGTTTCAGTGATAAAGAAAAGAAGATTATGAAATGATGGCTGGAATAAAAACAAGAAACTCTTATTTATTTTTTAATGTGCATTGGAAAACAAACTGTTCTATGTATTAAATGTTTTCAGTGTAGAACTATGTTTAAGACTCTATGGTATTAAGCTTGATTAAATCAAGCTGCTGTTTGGAATATTTTTGTTGGGGAGCCACTAGGTTAAGCTGTCGCCATCTTGCTTTCTCACCTGCAGATCCATAGTATTGATTTCTATATCCATTCCCGTCAGAAGGACTAAATTGCTTAAATTAATTTTCATACTTATAAATTTGTAATTTTTGTCTTTGAATAACTTGAAAAGGCTTTAAGTGGTTAAAATCAATACTTCCTTCTTTTACTCACATTTAAAAGCTTTTGTTTTGTGTATCTGTGCAGATCTCCCACAGTGCTGGGTGTGTAAAGAGGAGGAGGTTCTCAATGAATTCAGCAACCAGGAGAGGAAGTCCACTTCAGATAAAGAAGAACCAGAACATCAAGAGTTCAAAGAGGAAGAGAAGCAACTCTGCATCAGTCAGGATGAAGAGCAGCTTGTGCTGAAACAAGAGACTGATGACATTTTGGTGAATCCTCTTAATGTGCAAAGAATCCACAATGAAACAGAACCACAGAGGAACCAACTCATCTCTCATGGCTCTGCTGAGGATGAGAACCAGGATCAGGAAGGAAGCAATTCTGAGGACTCAGGAGAAAAGAGAGATGAAGAACAGAAACACAACAAAAGATGCCAGAAAGGTAAAACTGATTGTTCAAACTAAAAAAGGCACATGAAAGCTCACAGAGTCCAACAATTATATTCTTGTAAAGTTTGTGATAAAACCTTCTCTCTAAATGTTTGCTTGACTTCACACAAGAAGTCGTTAACATTTTCAACCTGTGGAAAAAGTTTCAGTCAAAAGAATAGTTTAATTTATCACATGAAGATTCACACAGGTGAAAAGGCTTTTTCTTGTGAAACCCTGCTTTTCTTAAATCAGCAACATAACATGGGATCATTTTGCCATTAATTTCTGCATGTTAACAACAATCACCCCACTGTTACCAATTCTGCTGCGAATCGCAGGAAAGTAAAGGCTGAAAGTTTGTGTTGAGTGTGTGAGTGGAGCAATGTCTGACAATATCAAAGGTTGAGATTAAAAAACCAGTTAGTGTTTTGTGTTAGGCATTTTATGTCATTCTTTAATGTGATATACTGTATATCCTGTAGCTACATAGAGGATAAGTTACCTCCTCTCCTGAGTTGCAATGCTGAATTACTTATTGGATTTAATTGTGCCAGAGCTTTAGCTCCAAAAAAGGTTCTACTGGGAAAGGACAATGAGCCATTTGCTATACAGATGGATCTAGGGTGGAGCATTGTTGGTAGCTTCACATCAGAGTCAAACGAAACTGAAACAAGTCTGTGCCACAGAGTTATGGTAAAGGAACGGTCTTCTGTAGCACTAATGGATATGATCAGTGTTAAGGATGGAAAGGTAAAGGATGAAAGAATCCCACAAAAGGATCACATTTTTCTGGATAAACGTACAGAAAAACAAACAAAGACACAGTGAGAAGGCTCTTCCATTTAAACAAACGTCAGACTCATCAGATAATAAAAGGCCTGCAGAAATCGCATTGAAACACTCAAAGCAAAGGTTTAACAATTAAGAAAGTTACAATAAGGACTATGTGGCACACAAGAATGATATAATTGAAGATGTGGAAGAAGTGCACGACAAAGGAATGCAGGGTGAACATTGCACTTACCACACCCAAAGGCAACCAGCTACCACATCACAACAAACTGCATTAACTAGATGTTGTCATGGATATGGACGGTCTCCTCAAGGTGGGAGGACGACTTCCATCTTTCAAGGACTCCTTCAAGCACCCAGATGTGATCCCAAAGGAATATTAACGAAGCAAACTCTTCATATCTCAAAACCACGACAAAGTAAAGCACCAAGGAAAAGGATTCACCATAAGGAAAATCAGATGGGTTGGTCATTGAATCCCTGAGATAAGCAGAACTGTTGCTTCATTTATCCGCCAGTGTGTCATCGGTCGCAGGCTTCGCAGAGCTCCAGAGGGATGAGAATGAGTGACCTACATGCACAGCGTTTGAAGCGTCTCCTCCCTTCACACAATGTGGCTTGGACTGTTTAAGGACTGTTAGCAGTGCGCCGAATGCCTTCAGTCACTCAGTGGTACTTCATTAAGGATTTTATGAAGTCATGGATATAGTGAAACCCTGACTGTAAATAACCTGAACAGTCATGACATGTTTTTATTCTGTTGTTAGAAGGTTTTTAAGGTAATGTCTACATGGGTTATTTTGTTAAAATTATCTCTGTTCTTGTGTAAACCAATTAGTTATAATTTTGGCAGGAGTGGAAATAACCCCAACTTATTTGTTGTAATATTTTTAGTAGTGAACGTTATTTTTAGTTGATACGTTTGGTTGTAAGAGCGTGTTTTTGTAGCTTTCACTGTCTTTTTGTTTGTGTGATTGTGCATACAGCTTTTATGGTGAAACTCAAGGTTTACGTTCAATAAACCTCACTGTTCATCAGTCAAGCCAAAATACTTCATTTAGGGGTTGCGGGGGTTTGCTACAACAACAATCACCCCACTGTTACCAATTCTGCTGCGAATTGCAGGAAAGTAAAGGCTGAGATTTAGTCGTGCTTTTGAAAGTTTGTGTTGAGTGTGTGAGTGGAGCAATGTCTGACAATATCAATGGTTGAGATTAAAAAACCATTTAGTGTTTTGCGTAAGGCATTTTATGTCACTCTTTAATGTCATATACAGTATATCGTGTAGCTACATAGAGAAAGAAAACTTTTTGTAATATTTGTCAGGAAGCCACTAAGTTAAGCTATCGCCATCTTGTTTGCTCACCTGGAGGTCCATAATATCATATTTTGACTCACATCTAATTACATTCTGGTCAGAAGAACCTCATTTGTTGAGTTAATGTTAATTCTTGTAAGATTATAATTTTAGAATAACCCAAGAAAATCCTGTTTTGATGCATCAAGAGATTAAAGTGAAGGATTCCTTGTTTGATTGACATTTAAAGGCTTTTGTTTTGTCTTTTTGTCCAGATCTCCCACAATGTTGTGTGTGTAAAGAGGAGGAGGTTCTCAATGAAACGGAACCACAGAGGAACCAACTCATCTCTCATGGCTCTGCAGAAACTGAGAACCAGAATCAGGAAGGAATCAATTCTGAACACCCAGTAAAAAAGAGAAAGGAAGAACAAAAACAAAAGGAGAAATACGAGAAAACCAAAGAGCAGAAAGGCAGAACTGACACTTCAAAACAAGAAAAGCACAAGAAAGCTCACGCAGGGCAAAAATTATATTCTTGTAAAATTTGTGATGAAACCTTTTCTCAAAAAGATATCTTGCTGAGACACATAAGAATTCACAAAGATGAGCGGCCTTTTTCTTGTGGGACTTGTGGAAAGAGTTACAGTGAAAGAAGGACTTTAACTCGGCACATGAAAATTCACACAGGTGAGAAGCCTTTCTCCTGTGGGTCGTGTGGAAAACGTTTCTCTCTAAAAGGTACTTTAAATGTTCACATGAGAATTCACACAGGTGAGAAGCCCTTCTCATGTAGGACCTGTGGAAAGAGTTTCAGTGAAAGAGGGCCTTTAACTCGGCACATGAGAATTCACACAGGTGAGAAGCCTTTCTCATGTGGGTCGTGTGGAAAACGTTTCTGTCAAAAATGTCATTTAAATGTTCACATGAGAATTCACACAGGTGAGAAGCCCTTCTCATGTGAGACCTGTGGAAAGACTTACAGTGAACGAGCGACTTTAACTTATCACATGAGAATTCACACAGGTGAGAAGCCTTTCTCTTGTGGATCCTGTGGAAAGAGTTTCTCTCGAAAGGACGCTCTAAATGTCCACATGATAACTCACACAGATGAGAAGCCTTTCTCTTGTGGGTCTTGTGGAAGAGGTTTCTCCCTAAAAGCTCATTTAAATGTTCACATGAGAATTCACACAGGTGAGAAGCCTTTCTATTGTGGGTCTTGTGGAAGAAGTTTCTCTTGCAAAGATTATTTAAATGTTCATATGAAAATTCACAATGGTGAGAGGCCTTTCTCTTGTGGGTCTTGTGGAAGAGGTTTCTCCCTAAAAACTCATTTAAATGCTCATATGAAAGTTCACACAGGTGAGAAGCCTTTCTCTTGTGGGATCTGTGGAAAGAGTTACAGTGAAAAAGGGGCTTTAACTCATCACATGAGAATTCACACAGGTGAGAAGCCTTTCTCTTGTGGGATCTGTGGAAAAAGTTTCTCTCAAACAGGTAATTTAAATGTTCACATGAGAATTCACACAGGTGAGAAGCCCTTCTCATGTGAGACCTGTGGAAAGAGTTACAGTGAACGAGGGACTTTAACTAATCACATGAGAATTCACACAAGTGAGAAGCCTTTCTTATGTGGGAGCTGTGGAAAAAGTTACAGTAACAGAAGTAATTTATCTCGTCACATGAAGACTCACTCTGATGAGAAGCCATAGGTCCAAAACAGATCCGATCCAATTTGGCATCTAATCCTATGGAAAATCTGGTCAGATGATGTAAACAGCAAGTTGAACATATTAAAGTCAACAGATTCTTGCAGGCTGCTAGTGATTCACTGTGATTGTGTCTTTCACTGTCTGACCAACATAAACCTGAGGTCTACTTTTGCCTAGCAGCTTGTTTTCCTTAATCCAGTTTTTTGTTTTAATTCTCAGTCGTATTTGTACTTAAGATCCCCATCAGTATCCCATTAGATACTGAAGTTAAAGAGGGGAACACATTCAGACAGGATTAATTTCTGTGCATTTCAGTTTTCATGGAGTTCTGTACCATGTAGAATAATTGAGTTTAGCTTTTATTTGAAGTTTCTGTGTATGACTGGATGTAAAATACTTTAGAAATGAAAGCAGTGAAATGTTCTTGTTTTTGTAAACAAACGTCTCCTTCCCATCTCCTCACCCTCCTGAAGTCACCCGGGGAATCTTATGGCTGAACTCTCAAGGATTCGCTCTTGATTATTCCACCTTTATCAGACACTTATTTGGAGAACAGGCTGTGAGAGACATGGGCTAATCTGCAAACACATCATAGTTACAGACACACACTCCCTGACCTCAATGTCTTTGCCAGCTTTTTTTTTTTGTCTTGCCATATGTGCCATATTCTTCCTAATGTTGTCTTTTCATCCTACTTATCAGTTACTTTTTAGATTATTGCCTGTTAGACACTGTGGAGTTCTCACTTTTAACCCAGAAAAGGAATTAGAACAAACTTGAAATCAAGAGACTCTAGTTTATTAGTCACTCTTTAGCTTATTTTTTTTTACGAACTGTACAGTACTCACTATGTAGACCAATATTATACTTCTTAGATTAATGTTTAGATTATTATGCAGATGGACTCCTATTACTGCAACCAGAAAATGAATTAGAACAAACTTAGAGTCCAGAAAAAATTCATTCAGTACAGGAACATTAAGTTTTTATTATTACTTAGAAACTGAGGAGTACTCATTACTTTTACAAATTTAGAGCATACTTAGAAAGTCCAGAGAATACTTATGCTTATCTAACAACCCAGAACAGGGATTAGAACAAACTTAGAATCCAGAAAACTACGTTAGCAATTACTTTTTAGACTCCTGTTCTTCCAGCCCAGAAAAGGAATTGGACCAGAGGAAACTTACTTATACTTATCTACCAACCTCCAGCAAATTTAGTTTGAATCGTCACATGCTGATTCACAAGTGAGGAGCCTTTCTTATGTGTGACCTGTGGAAAAAGTTTCACTCAAGAAATTAAGTTTAAATGTTCATATGAGAACGGCATCATTTGAACCTCAAGTATCAAGTAGTTTTATCTTTCCATGAAACTTTTTTATTTTATTTTAAGGGAACTTTTAATCTTCAAGTGTTTTTGAAATAATGTACTGTGTATTTGTAACGTTTTAAAGGAACAATGCATTGGAACATTTTTAGTTTTAGACTTAAACTTTTGTAGTCCTTGTGTGTTTATTTTTTGTTGTACTTGTACTTTGTTTTAGTTTCATGATTACTGTTAGCTGTTCCTGTATGCACTGGTGTAGTCACAGACAAATTTTGCTTCAGCAATAATGTTTCCTGGACTTTAATCTACATATACACTATTATATACATTGGATGTAGAGGTTTTCTCAGATATCTCTATGACATACACTAAACCAGAAGCATGGTTCTGGTCTAGTGGTTGACTTGGTTTCTGTATATATTTCTGTATTATATATGTTTTTCTAGTGGTTTAATGTTATGTTGTAATTTAAATGTCATGTTTTCATTGCTTGTAAATGTAAAATCATCTTTCAACAGAAATAAAGTCATTCACACATCCATCTATGTTATTTCATGTGATGTGTTAGTAATACAGATTATGAGAAAAATCAGCTTTTAAAGTGAATTCTAAAACTCTAAAACATGTATAATAATTCAGTGTTTAACTTTACAACTGAGTTTCAACCTGAAAGACTATAACCTGATATAATAACATTAGACTATTTTATAAAGTAAAAAGTTACAATATACATTCCAACATGGTTCTTCTCATCACGACTTAGGATTGGACACACTGGTCTAAATAGATCACTATTTTTGATAGGGAAACATCAGACAGGGAAATGTGACTGCAGGGAAGATGAGACATTGGAGCATGTTATTTTAAGTTGCAGGAATGATCTGTTTCAGAGAAACAAGTTAATAAGAAACCTTAGTAATATGAAAATGAAATTTGATATTGTTGATTTATTGCAAAAGGACTCGGGAAGCAGAGGATATCAGGCTATATTTGATTTTTTTGAAACAAAGTAAGTTATATAATAGGATATAGTTTTTTTTTTTGTTTGTGTTGTCATGTGGTCCACATTCCTTACCAGTTGGTGGCGGTAATGCTCACCCAACGTTTTTTGCCAACCGCCAATAAATTTCATCAAGAAGAAGAAGAAGAGATAACGGTCGCTAACACTGATGTTTATGAGCGCTGTGTAGCTGTACTCCTAGTAGAGATATTTTGATTTACAGGTAAGCTGGTGATGTTAATAATAAACTCTATGTTATGTTATTGTGTTCTGTTAAAAGACAAGTAAAATTACATTGTGTGATTTAAGTATTGCAATCCTAAAAATCCTAAAATTTCTTAATTTTAGGATTTTTTAAAAAAGTTTTAAGAAACTTTCTTAAAAGTTTCTTAATCTAAATGAATAAATCCTAAAAAAAAAAAAATCCTAAAATTTTGTTTTTAAATGCGTTTTTTTTAAAATGCATTTAGTTGTACATAAACTAAATAGTGTCCGTTCATACAGTTTAGGCTCCATGAAAAGGAGAAATTACGTGTTAGAGAAGAACACTGATGAAGGTTTTTGTCCATCGGCAGTGGTAGCTTCTGTTTTTGTTTCATGACTTGCTTTAAGTTTGTAAATGTCTGTATGTTTGTTCAGTAGCACTTGAGACAGATTTTATGCCAATAATAAATTTGTTTTGAGTTCTCGGTAAGGTTGTTTAATTATGGTTCCCCAAACTAAAGTTCAGTCAAAGTCAGAATTACCCACAATTGCGATCATTTTGTCATTGGAGCTGTCCGAAACTTTGAAGAACGTAAACTTGTAATTTAATTGTATGAATTTAGAAATGTGTTAATATTATGGCCTCCTTTCCCAGGGAGAATCCAGTTTAAAAAACCTATCAGGGTTAAAAATCCAGTCATTTTTGGGAGCTAACAGAAACTAGCTGAGCTAGGCAGCTAGCGACATGCTAGCCAGCTAATGTAGCAATATGACAGGTTATGAATAGGAACATGAATAATTAGGAGTATGGGGGAGGGGGCTTACTGTATATGTTAATGAATTTGACACCTCTTCCCGCTGTGGGTCGTAGTGCTTGATGTCATGAGATAGAGTGGATGTTATTGGCTTATTGTAATTCTTTATCACAGCCCTGTACTGTTGGTGAGTCTGAAAGGCTGCTGTTCTTTAGTGGTCTAGACTTCCTGTCCCCCCAATACTTTGTACTTGGTCTGAAAGACACCTTTCTCCTCCTGCTCTTTGGTGGGATAATCAGACTTGCCACCTCAGCTGTCTCTGTGCTATTTGAGTGGTCAACCCAACCTGCTTCCTCTCCCCCCATCAAATTCTTTCTCCTGTCTTTGTATTCAGCTTGAAACACACCTCTCTTTGCTCATCCTATGTCTCGTCTCCTCAGCATCAATTGTTTGTCCTGTTCTTCTGGGGTTCTGAGAGACACCCCCTACTTACAGGGGTTGGACAATGAAACTGATACACCTCTCATTTAATGTGGGAGGTTTCATGGCTAAATTGGACCAGCCTGGTGGCCAATCTTCATTAATTGCACATTGAACCAATAAGAGCAGTGTGTGAAGGTCCAATTAGCAGGGTAAGAGCCCAGTTTTGCTCAAAATATTGCAATGCACACAACATTATGGGTGACATACCAGAGTTCAAAAGAGGACAAATTGTTGGTGCACGTCTTGCTGGCGCATCTGTGACCAAGACAGCAGGTCCCTCTTGAAAATGAGATCTAGATCTCAACGGGGTTTACCTGATTAAATAAAGAATTATTATTAAAAAGTCTTTGTGATGTATCAAGAGCCACGGTATCCAGGGTTATGTCAGCATACCACCAAGAAGGACGAACCACATCCAACAGGATTAACTGTGGACGCAAGAGGAAGCTGTCTGAAAGGGATGTTCGGGTGCTAACCCGGATTGTATCCAAAAAACATAAAACCACGGCTGCCCAAATCACGGCAGAATTAAATGTGCACCTCAACTCTCCTGTTTCCACCAAAACTGTCCGTCAGGAGCTCCACAGGGTCAATATACACGGCCGGGCTGCTATAGCCAAACCTTTGGTCACTCGTGCCAATGCCAAACGTCGGTTTCAATGGTGCAAGGAGCGCAAATCTTGGGCTGTGGACAATGTGAAACATGTATTGTTCTCTGATGAGTCCACCTTTACTGTTTTCCCCACATCCGGGAGAGTTACGGTGTGGAGAAGCCCCAAAGAAGCGTACCACCCAGACTGTTGCATGCCCAGAGTGAAGCATTGGGGTGGATCAGTGATGGTTTGGGCTGCCATATCATGGCATTCCCTTGGCCCCAGACTTGTGCTAGATGGGCGCGTCACTGCCAAGGACTACCGAACCATTCTGGAGGACCATGTGCATCCAATGGTTCAAACATTGTATCCTGAAGGAGGTGCCGTGTATCAGGATGACAATGCACCAATACACACAGCGAGATTGGTGAAAGATTGGTTTGATGAACATGAAAGTGAAGTTGAACATCTCCCATGGCCTGCACAGTCACCAGATCTAAATATTATTGAGCCACTTTGGGGTGTTTTGGAGGAGCAAGTCAGGAAACATTTTCCTCCACCAGCATCACGTCGTGACCTGGCCACTATCCTGCAAGAAGAATGGCTTGAAATCCCTCTGACCACTGTGCAGGACTTGTATATGTCATTCCCAAGACGAATTGACGCTGTATTGGCTGCAAAAGGAGGCCCTACACCATACTAATAAGTTATTGTGGTCTAAAACCAGGTGTTTACCTATCTCCTTTTACCAAGGTGTTGAGGGGATCCGTTTTGGTGGCCTTAGGACGTCATCTCTGCTTTTTGCGGATGATGTGGTCCTATTGGCTTCATCAGGTCGTGATCTGCAGCTCTTGCTGGAGCGGTTCGCAGCCGAGTGTGAAGCGGCCTGGATGAGGATCAGTGCCTCCAAATCCGAGGCCATGGTCTTGAGCCGGAAAAGGGTAGAGTGCCTTCTCCGGTTCAGGGGGGGTGTCCTGCTCCAAGTGGAGGAGTTCAAGTATCTTGGGATCTTGTACATGAATGAGGGAAGAAGGGAGCTGGAGATCGACAGGTGGATTGGCGCAGCGTCTGCCGTCAAGCGGGCGTTGTACCGGTCCGTCGTGGTGAAGAAAGAGCTGAGCCAAAAAGCGAAGCTCTCGATTTACCGGTCGATCTACGTTCCCACCCTCATCTACGGTCATGAGATTTGGGTCATGACCGAAAGAACGAGATTGCGGATACAAGCGGCCAAAATGGGTTTTCTCTGTAGGGTGTCTGGGCTCTCCCTTAGAGATAGGGTGAGAAGCTCAGTCATCCGGGAGGGACTCAGAGTAGAGCCGCTGCTCCTTCTCATCGAGAGGAGCCAGTTGAGGCTCGGGCATCTGGTCAGGATGCCTCCTGGACGCCTCCCTGGTGAGGCGTTCCGGGCACGTCCCACCGGGAGGAGGCCCCGGGGAAGACCCAGGACACGCTGGAGGGACTATATCTCTGGGCTGGGAACGCCTCGGGATTCCCCCGGAGGAGCTGAATTATTCATAGTGGACTCACGGGATTATATTGCATTGTGTAACCCGCAATTAGTAAAGGACTTTTATTTTTGCGGGCCCACTTCCTGTGTTGCCCGAACTCTGCTAACTTATTTAAAGCCACGCCTCCAGTGCGCAGTAAAAGATCCTCACCTGTTCCACTGATTGTGGCTTGCTGTTGGCGTCTTCCTCAGGAATTCCTCCAAAAATCTTTGAACCTATTGATTTGATTGCTGGATGAGTTTGTTATTTGTTAACAGTATTACTTTTTCATGTGGTACTTCTGCTCGATTGCTCATTGGAGGGTTGTTTTATTAGAATCACTGGCATTGTTTACCTGGACCGCCACCAGGATTCTGTTAGTGCTGATTGTGGCTCAGTACGCCCCACTCTCTTCTAAAAGGTAACTTGTTGCTGAATTTTGTGCGTATTCTGACACCTTTACATTGATGCTGAGGCACTGAAGTTTAAGATAAAATTGATCAGAACAGAATGTAGCTACACTTAAGTTGATTTTACGCAGTATATATATTTATTTATTTATTTATTTTCCTTCCCTCACTCTGCTTGAGTATTTGATGATTAATTTATTTTATTTTTCTTGATTGATATTTTGGAAGTGCACTTTAACTTTAAATTGATTAGTTGAAATATGATAGTTTTGTTTTGTTTTATTTAAATTATGGTTAATTTAACCTGATTGAAATGTTTGTTTAATTATTAGGAATCTAAATATTGCATTTGCATTTAGTATGCATAAACTACATGTTTAAATTTAATAATTATTTACTTTGTGTTATATTTGTACATAATTGTTTCTGATAAAACACTTCATGGGTTTTCTGACCTTTTAGGTCGGGGTTTTTTTTTTTTTCACCTGTCGGATCAGATCCTCATCTGGATCGAAAGATGGCGAGCTAGGAATGGACTATGGACTTTATGATTTGGAAATCAATTTATTCTGACTCAATTCTCATGTGTCTCATTGTGTTGTTGTAATTGTATGTTTTTTTATTCAAATCACTTAATATATTTTCACCAAAACTAAAAGCACTGCGTCCTGTTTTTTTCACACCTCAGGCTCCTTAAAAGGCCACTCTTCTGATGCTGCTTATGTAGCCGCAGTTAGCTGCCTAGCCCATAACTGTTACAATTGACATGAACATTTTCAGTTTGATTGTGTTCAAACTGAGACTAACTTTCATCCTTCTGAGAATTTATTCTCAAACAATCGTATGATCTTTCTACATCAAGTAAAGAAACTATTTCTGATAAGATCTTTATAGAAGATCACATCACAATAAAATACTTTTTAACTCTTTTATTATCAGTAAAAAAAAACAAAAAAACATAAATGTTTTGATCATCATGGAGTTGAAGTTTATGTCAACTGCATTCAGTTTATCTAACGTCTTTTTAGCCTCTATTGAAGTATTCCACCATGTTGGCCATTAAGTCCCAGTTAGCTTTTCATCTGGACACTTAGTAAAAAATCATAAGCTTGAATTTTTTATCCTGATCTGACTTAGAAACAAACCACATGAATTCTGCAGAATTTTACCACAAAATTAGTTTTGCGGTTCCTTAAGTGACTGAAAAAAAATATGAAAAGAACGAAGCAAAACTGACTTTGTCTCATCCTTCGCCTCTGCCTCTATATTTGAAATTCAGGACAGAGACGGTGTTGTAATTTCCTGCATAAACATTTATGATTCCTGAGAAAGGATCTGAGAACGCAAATCATCCTGAGTAAACAGCAGCAGGCGGGGAACTGTGTTCAGCTCCAAAGGAATCATATCAATCAACGTATGAACAACAAAAGTGTCCAGTAACCACTTGCTACATGTCAGAACTGATCAAATATTTAATGCTCCAATATGCATCAGCAAATCACCAACTCAGTTCAATGTAAATAGAAATTAAATGTCGTAATATCCAGTATCAAGCAGTCTTCTAAAGACAGTGTTGCCGTCATGGCCTGCTAACTGTTCCAATAGCTAACATTGGAATATTCCAATATTCCAATATGGATTTTTCTATATCTAAATGTGACTGTGCGGTGAAGCTAAAAATTAAACTACTGTAATAATTGGTGCAACAACAGTTACATTTTGTCAGAAATATTTACAAATAAAATATAAATGGGGCATATGGGATCATTTCACCTCCTCTGGGTGTCACAGACACAGAATCTGAGCACCGGCAAGAGGAGCGTTCATATCTACTAGCTGGGGTTTATTTGACTATTTTTATGATTTACTTCATTTGTAAGAAATAAGCTATGTAGGAATATATATGTGTGCCTGTGTTGCATTGTGCGTGTTTGTGTTTGTGTGGGTCAGACACACAACGTGTCCACATTTGTGTGGCTCATAAACATTGTGTTGATTTTGTGCTCCACTTACATGAAGAGCATTAGGGTTGTGTTTGTGTGAGTCGTGTGGAAATTAGGGCATAAGCAAATTATCACTGATATTTAAGATAAGTTATAATTTGCTTATCTTAGAGATAAGTGAATTATCTCTAAGATAATAAACAAATTATTACGTATCTCTAAGATAAGTAATAATTTGCTTATTATCTTAGAGATAATTAAATTATCTCTAAGATAATAAGCAAATTATTACATATCTCTAAGATAAGTAATTGTGTGTCTGTAATAATTTGCTCGTCTTAAGCAAATTATTCTCAGGTAAGAGAAGATCCTACATCATGGTCCTGCTGCTGGCCTCTGGTCTGTTGTCTCCTCCCCGACTCTTTGCTCCTTCTATTGTGACAATAAACATTTCTTTAAAATATATCAAAAGCAACAGTGAGAACAACTTTTGCAAAGGAAAAAAACAGGACTGGGTTTATTCCTGGCAACAACTAGCTATCAAGCAATGCAACATGGCTCAACAGCAACAGCAAGGGCCCCTCCTTTTCCAGTTCAGGCATTCGCCTTGTTAGGCCTACGACAAAGATTATTTGCCCACAGCTGATGAAGCCAATAGGACCTCATCACATCTGCAAAAAGCAGAGACGAGATGCTAAGGCCACTAAAACGGATCCCATTAAAAAACCTTGACTGCATCTAGAAACTGGTGGGGAAGAGCAACCTGTGGAGAGCAACCTGTGGAGAGCAACCTGTGGAGAGCAACCTGTGGAGAGCAACCTGAAGAGGGCAACCTGTGGAAAGCAACCTGTGGAGAGCAACCTGTGGAGAGCAACCTGTGGAGAGCAACCTGTGGAGGGCAACCTGTGGAGGGCAACCTGCAGAGGGCAACCTGCGGAGGGCAACCTATGGAGAGCAACCTGTGGAGAGCAACCTGCGGAGAGCAACCTGTGGAGGGCAACTCTCACTATGTTTCTCTAATCTGAACCATTTGCAAATTCAATTTTCTAGAAATTAATACCTTTGTGAGGACAATGTACATTAGTCAATAACCCCAATTTAAATCATTTTTGAAATCCTGGGGGGAACCGGAGCACCCGGAGAAAACCCCACACTAACACGGGGAGAACAGACAAACTCCCACAGAAAGAGGCGCCTGGTTGAGAATGAAGAACGCTTTTCTGTGAAGATGCAGCACTAACCACTGCATCACCGTGTTGTCCTTTTTTGTTTTTTAGTCTAAAATGTAAAATGTAATTTGGGGTTTTGAAAATGGTTCAGGACTGACCTGGACTCTTTAACTAGTTGCTTGTTTTAGAGGTTTTCTTGCTTTTCTCACCACAAATGTTTCTCCAATCGGAACCGTTTGCAAATTAAATTTTCCAGAAATTAATACTACCTTTTTTGAGGACAATTTACTTTGGTCAATAACCCTAATTTATATGGTTTTGGAAATCTGTGGGAAACCGGAGCACCCGGAGAAAAACCCACGGTCATTTTTTTGGGGGGGATCTAAAATAAGAAATATATTTTGGGGTTGCAAACGGTTCAGAAATTAAATTTTTTCCTAGTCGCTTGACTCAGAGGCTTTCTTGCTTTTCTTCTTGAACATTTGTGGTTTTCTGAGCCCCAAACAGTGTCGTATCTTCTTCCACACTGATTTTTCCTCGGCGACTGCCCCCACTGGTTCCTGTGACAGATTTTCCACAGAGCGGTCCGTCACGTCCATGGATTCCATGTTATTCGGCATGTTTTCCATAAAGTCATTTACCTGGTTGGGAGAGGCATCAGGAACATCAATGTTTTCTGACAGGGTTTCCTCTGTCAGACGGTCCTGATCCATGGACGCAGTGTCAGAAACCTTGTTTTCCGGGGTAGTGTCTTTCTCGTTTGGTTCTTTTTGTCTCTCAGGTCCTAATTCGTGTTTGTGTTGATGATCAGTTTTCATGTTTTCCTGCTGTGAGTTAAGCTCACAGCCGGAGGGAAGTTGTTGAAAAGCAGTCAGTTGTTTTAGGAGACTGTCTTTCTCAGCTTTAAGCTCGGTGATAATCTTCAGGACACTCATCATTTGCTCTGAATAAGTTTTAATCTCTTTATGTATATGCTGCTTAGATGTTTCTAACTGCTGCATTAGAGTCAGAACATTTCCTTCATATCTGGCTTTTAGTTCGTGGTAATTAACTGTTGCGAATTCCAGAACAGATTGCAGATGTTTTATTGCCTTAGTTGATTGCCATTGGAGGAAAGAGATATCTTCTGCATTTTTCTGATTGAGGTTGTCCTTCTCTGCTCTGAGTGCCTTGATGAGCTCAACAAGATCATGCTTGGTTTTTTCCAAATTAGCTTCTGTCATATGAGTCAAATCTGCTTCATACCTCAACTTTAGTTCTTCGTATGAACCATTAATCTGTTCCAGTTCTCTCAACAGGTATTTCTCGGATTCCTTGAAGCTGCTGATCTCCTTGGACATTTTCTCTATTAAATTTTGGCCCTGTCTGATCTTGTCTTCATTGACCACCTGCAGGTCAGCCTGACGTTTGATCTCACTAATGTCTGCTTCAGATTTGGACTGAAGCTCCTCGTATTTAGCCTTCATGTCGTCCAGCTCTTGTTGGAGTGCTCTGTTTTTGTCTTTTAATTCCTCAATCCTTGACATGAACGCTCGCTCTGTGGCAATATGATCTATCTTCGCTAGGTCTAAGTCCTCTTGCAGCTGCTGTTTTGTGTGGCTGTCCACCTCGGAATCGATAATTGCTGGGCTGAGAGTCTCTGGATTGTTGCCCTTTTCAATTGCCTGTAGTTTTTTCTTCAACTCGATGCTCCTGCCGATGAAAATCTCCTTAAGAGCTCTCTGCCTCTCTACCTCAGCTTTTGTTTCCTCCAGTTTTGTTTGGGTGTCGTCCAGCTTTTGGTTCTGGTCAAATAATTTTGCTTTCTCCATTTTTAAAAGAGAGGCAAGTCGTTGTATCTCTATGTGGAAATCAAAGGGAGGAGGTCTGTTTCCTACCCACCCATACTGACGTCCTTTGGCTATCTCACTGATGGAACAATTTTGGCTTTGATGTGCCATGTTTTGACAAAATAGTACTTGTTCAAATCAGTCTGCTAACAATCTCACTGTAAAAGCGCTTTGCGTGCGTCTGAACTCCTCAGTAGTGCAGCAAGCAATGACAAGAAGGTAGAAGTTTGTTACATAGATAGAGTGCTGATGACATCACAAGCATGACTCTAGTTGTGACATCACAGAGTTTTCCTTCATCTTTGGAATGTGTTACCGTTGGTTACACTGTCTATGTTGTTATACAAGCAGTTTATGGAGAGACGGTTTTTTTTGGCAATATTTACATAAAATGTGTGAATTTAGATTTCCAGATTTGTTTCATTGTGTCCAATGAAACATAAAACCTTTCAAAAGTTTTCAAACACTCACACTTTTACAAACCTGAAAACTGCAAAGAAAAATGATACTCTCCTTTAAATCTTTGTTTTAATATGTAGCGTCGCTGCTGGCTATCTGTTTGTATTGGGACTTTTTTGTCCTCCTCTGTGATTCTGTACATTCATTTTCGCGTTTAGATGTTTTCCTGTTGGCCTTTCTTTAAACCCCTCAAGAGGCTCGGCAGCACAAACACTCAGCGATGATCGAGATCAGCGGGAGCTTACATCCATCAATCAGTTCTTGGTCCATTAAGTCCCCACAGAAATATTATCTGTTTCTTTTTGTCTTTTTTTTTACTCTTGGTTTTGTGCTGCTTCTGTCTGCTGTCTCTCTTTGGATCCGTTTGGCCTGAGGTACCGGCTCTCCAGAACTAATCTAGACAAAAGTTTTCTCTTTTGTGATGTGATTTAAAAAAATGCCTCAAAGTCTTTTGTATTATTATTATTATTTGCTCTACAGAGCTAAAGCTGGTTGAATAATCTGTTGGTCTCCTTTCTTCCTTTTGTAGAGATATTTGATATTTGAGAGATAAGACACGCCGTGTCTTCCATTTTGTTGACCCCAGTAAAGGTTCCTCATTTCTGCCTGCTACTATGATTGAAGTCTGAGTTCTCCAGCAATCAGTGCAGAACGATTACCAATGAAACATGCAGCAGGAGATCTCTCACCTGTGCAACAACACCGGCTGTTTTACCTGGAGGTTGATACTGATGGAGCTGACAGTCTATGAAGCAACACTGACCTGAAACATAAAATATGCTGCTATAATTGGAACTCTATAATGTAATCTCAGTAAATATGTTTTATACTATGTCTATTTTTATAAACTATCGTATTCGTAATAAAAACAGATAGGTTGCTGAATCTGGCTGATGGGTCGGTCCCGAATGTTTGGGCTGTTAGAGTCGGTTCTTTGAATTGAACCATGGGAACCGGCTCCTAGAGCCGTTCTTCATTATGAGGGCCGGGGCTGCAAACACAGTTCCTACCCAACTCTTCAAACCGCACAGTGATCGATCTGCACAGGTGCTGTGAGGAACAAAAGACAATTTTAACTCTGTTTCTCGTCCAGTAGCATAAACACTGAAATTAAGAAACCACAATCCCTGAATTAGGAGGGAATGTGGGGCAAATGTGATGAAAGATTTGCATTATTACTAAACTTCTATCACTGCTGGATCAAAGAATTATGAAATATTATGTATTTATTCATATTTTAAAGGCATGTACTTTTAGGACTGCCATCTAGTAAAAGCAGCATGAGCTGGCTACTGGTGTCTAAAACTCAGTCACCATGTCTTCTCATCTTCTGAAACAACCAGGAGGGGTATTGTGAAGCACCGCCTCACAGGGCGGGTATCAAAAAGGCTAACATGAGGTGCAAGTTGGGCGGGTTAAAGTAAGAGAAACCAGATACTGCATTCAAAGCATGATGAAGACCAGCAAGCAAAACATTCACAGAGTGGATGTAGTAGAATATCAGAGTTCAGGAGATACAGGATAGAAGATTTGACTGAATCAAGACACTGTTCACAAGTTCAGACTGGGGAACTAACTGGCAAATTGCTAGCTAAGCAGAAAAATAGACTGTATTTACTTAAATTTATACAAACCAATTTTCTCAATTACTGCAACATATAAAAGACAAGTAAAATTACATTGTGTGATTTAAGTATTGCAATCCTAAAATATCTTGAACAATTTTGTTTTTAAATGTGTTTTTTAAAATGCATTTAGTTGTACATAAACTAAATAGTGTCCATTCATACAGTTTAGGCTCCATGAAAAGGAGAAATTACCTTTTTTTCATTAGTGTCAGTATGATGTATTATTCTAATCATAAATGCTGTGTTTCCATTAAATGTGGAAAATCCTCATAATTAACAGAAATAAAAGGCTTGGAAACATCCGTGTGTTTGTGTAATTACTTTAATACTGTGTTTCACTCACTGAAATATATAAACCTTTTATTAATGTTGTAAGATATTTAATATAACTTTATGTTGAGAGGAGGCTCAAAGCGGAACATTCAAGCGGGAACTAAAAATCGTTTTCAGTTTCTTCAGTGCAGCCAAAGTGAAACACACAGAAAGCTACGGAGCTCACGAGGTAGCATTAGCTCCTCTTAGAAGGTAGTTTGAAAACAGGTTTGGTGTTTTCGGTAAATATTTCCGTGTTTTCAGTGAAAATGTCTTCAGTTCCGCCTCAGAGAGAGTTTATCAACGAGCAGGTAACTCCTGCTGGAGAAACATTCACAGAGTTTAAAGAAATCAACGTTAAGATGGAGGAAGAGATGGAGGATCAGCGCAGACTGATGGATTTTACCCGGATACCGAGGATCATCTTACACCGGATAGGTACGAAACACCTTCATGTTTTACTGATTAATCAGGTTTAAGAAAGACGAAGCTGAAGTTGGTTTCCAATTCAAGCTTCCGATTCGGGAAATGGCTAAAGGGCGATTCCACCTATTTTTTCCTTCCGCATGTTTAATCGACTCTAGTTTAAAAACTACAACACCCAGACTCTTCAAAGCTGGACTGGAGTATTCTGCTCTAATAGCAGAATATTTAAACCCAGGGGCGATTCTAGGATCTGACCTTTAGGGGTCCTTAGCCCCCAGCAGTGCTAAGGACCAAGAGAAGTTATTTGTTGGTGCATTTTTCTAAACTTCACTGCTTATTTACATACATTCACATAAGAAATTAAATAGTTTTGTCCAACTAAAACCGTTAACAACTACATACAGGTCTGGAAAAAATGAAGAGACCACTGCACTAAACCCCATTGAAAACCTCCTGGTTATTCCACCAAATATTGATTTCTGAACTCTTCCTGAGTTAAAACATTTGTTTTGTTGTTTCTAAATGAATATGAGCTAGTTCTCTTTGCATTATTCAAGGTCTGAAAGCGCTGCATTTTTAAATTATTTTGACCTTTTCTCATTTTCTGAAAATAAACACAAAGTTTTTGCTCGGCATTTCAGAGACATGTCAGTAGTTCAACAATCTTCATTTTATTTAAACATGTACCTATACAGTGAACCCTCGTTTTTCTCGGGGGTTGTGTTCCCAAAAGAACCCATGATAGGCGAAATCCGTGAAGCATTTACCTTTATTTTTTACAATTATTATAAAGCACAATTACCGCATTTTCCGCACTATAAGGCGCACCACATTATAAGGCGCACCTTCAATGAATGGCCTATTTTAAAACTTTTTTCATATATAAGTTGCACCGTGTTTAAGGCGCATAGGATAGACGCTACAGTAGAGGCTGGAGTTACGTTATGCATCCATTAGATGGAGCTGCGCTAAAATTCATGTCATCAAAATAGTCAAATAGGTCAGTCAAACTTTATTAATAGATTACTGTTGTGGATAAAATACTATTTCCAAGCACTGTTCAGGTGAAATCACTCAGTCAGGTTTATTCATATATTGTGCACAATACAGAGAGCTTGTAGGACAGTCAGTAATGAAGCAGGTCTGGATGAAAAGCTGTCAGGCAGAGAAACACATGAGTTTTATACCAAGGATAAAGATTTAACAACAAGAGGTGAGACAGTCTGGTTCTGATGCAGCTGTAGAAAACAACTTCCAACCTTCTACATGTAACCCAAATAGTTCTTTTGGTGAAAGTTCACAATAATTCATATAACATGACTAGCAGATGTGACCTTAATGTAATTTTTCCATCACATTTCCCCCCTTTTGATTCTAAATAAATATGATAATAGTTAATATTAATCAACACACATTTCCCTCCTCAGTCATAAGACATAACACAACACTATCCTGGAAGATGTAACAAAAACAACTAAACACATATACACAAGATACGAAAAACCTACCGGCATTCACCTGTTCAACCCTATAACAATATGACTGTGTTTGGTAGGAAAAGTTATCTTGCAGCCCCTCCTTGCCAGGGAGGCGGTCCTCTATATGTTCTGTCCAGGAAAAGTGTGGAGGTATCATACCAATGATTGAAGACGTAAAAACCCAAGAAACAATAATAAAGAAAATGAAAATGTAACACAAAAGCTAATTAAGGAGGAGAAAAAAAATTACAATAAAAAACATTTCAAAGGAAAAACAAACAAAAATCAACGTCAAAACAAAAACAAAACCCCAAGCTTAATAGAAAATTTATATCTAATCGAATAAATCAGTCTAAACCACATCCCAACAACAATCCATAATCATGAAATACCTTACTCCAACTAAACTTAAAAAGAGAAAAAAAACTAAAATGTAAAAAAAGATTTCATTTCCAGATCAAATGAAAAATAAAATCAAAATATAAAATGCATATTTAGAACATGCAGAAAGGATAGGCATTTGTTTTTGTGAAACAGACATTTCAGTGAATTGCAAAGCAGTATAGGAAAGCTAGGATACTAGCCTGAAAATATCAATGATTAACACTACTTAAAGACAAAAAACAAACAAAAAAAACCCAAAACAAACGTTACACTGAAGGAAATCTTACAGCGAATACAGTTTACTGGAGAGACTGGTTAAACATCACTGTGTCTGAAAACTATTTAAACAATCTGCACAAATGATAAATATTAAATACTCACTGGTTGGCTGTAAGGGCCAGCAGGTTCTTCTCTGCTAGACCTAAAAAAATAAAAATAGTAAAAGTCTCAATTATGTTTAATTTTAGCTATAATTTAACTTTTATTCTACAAATTAGTTGCTTATTGGTGTCATTGAGGTTTAATTTCCTACTTTAAAAAGTGCCTTAAACGCATCTCATATCGTTCTAAGTATTTAAAATACTTGGAAAGATCAACTTTGACCTGGACTGTTTACTATTCATCATATAATATCTAAATTACAGTTTGTGATCCGTGACAGTCTTATCTTATAAAAAATGTCTGTACTCCAGCTTTTAGTTTATGTATTCATCTTCAGTGAGTTTAATAGATGAACTCTCACCTTGCCCCATACCTGTCAAGCTGTAGGTTTGAGAATATGGGAAATGTTGCCTGGATTTGGGGGAGAGGAGGCGAACGAAGGAACATAAGATGTGTATTAAATTAACGTATTAAATTATTATATCATTGTCCATTTTCACCTTTCATATTTAATCTTCCAAAGTGTCCAACATTCATGTCAAATATTTTCAATAGGATCATTTTGCCATTATTTTCTGCATGTTAACAACAATCACCCCACTGTTACCAATTCTGCTGCGAATCGCAGGAAAGTAAAGGCTGAGATTTAGTCGTGCTTTTGAAAGTGTGTGTTGAGTGTGTGAGTGGAGCAATGTCTGACAATATCAGTGGGTCAAGATTTGAAAGCACTTTAGGGCTTTGCTTTAGAGATTTGATGTCATTCTTTGATGTGATATATATCCTGAAGCTACATAGAGGAAGAAAACGTTTTGTAATATTTGAATGGAAGCCACTAGATTAAGCCACTAAGTTAAGCTATCACCATCTTGTTTACTCACCTGGAGGTCCATAATATCATATTTTGACTCACATCTAGTTCCATTCTGGTCAGAAGAATCTCATTGGTTGAGTTAATGTTCATTCTTGTAAGATTGCGATTTTAGAATAACCCTCCAGAAATCCTGTTTTTATCCAACAAAATATTAAAATGAAGACTTCCTTGTTTGATTGACATTTAAAGGCTTTTGTTTTGTCTTTTTGTCCAGATCTCCCACAATGTTGTGTGTGTGAAGAGGAGGAGGTTCTCAATGAAACAGAACCACAGAGGAACCAACTCATCTCTCATGGCTCTGCAGAAACTGAGAACCAGAATCAGGAAGGAATCAATTCTGAAGACCCAGGAAAAAAGAGAAAGGAAGAACAAAAACAAAAGGAGAAATATGAGAAAACCAAAGAGCAGAAAGGCAGAACTGACACTTCAAAACAAAAAAAGCACAAGAAAGCTCACGCAGGGCAAAAATTATATTCTTGTAAAATTTGTGATAAAACCTTTTCTCGAAACGATATCTTGCTAAGACACATAAGAATTCACAAAGATGAGCGGCCTTTTTCTTGTGGGACCTGTGGAAAGAGTTACAGTAAAAGAGGGACTTTAACTCATCACATGAGAATTCACACAGGTGAGAAGCCCTTCTCATGTGGGACCTGTGGAAAGAGTTACAGTGAAAGAGGGCCTTTAACTGATCACATGAGAATTCACACAGGTGAGAAGCCTTTCTCTTGTGGATCCTGTGGAAAGAGTTTCTCTCGAAAGGACGTTCTAAATGTCCACATGATAACTCACACAGGTGAGAAGCCTTTCTCTTGTGGGATCTGTGGAAAACGTTTCTCTCAAAAAGGTGTTTTAAATGTTCACATGAGAATTCACACAGGTGAGAAGCCTTTCTCCTGTGGATCCTGTGGAAAGAGTTTCTCTCGAAAGGACGCTCTAAATGTCCACATGATAACTCACACAGATGAGAAGCCTTTCTCTTGTGGGTCTTGTGGAAAGAGTTTCTCTCGCAAAGATTATTTAAATGTTCATATGAAAATTCACACAGGTGAGAGGCCTTTCTCTTGTGGGTCTTGTGGAAGAAGTTTCTCTTGCAAAGATTATTTAAATGTTCATATGAAAATTCACACAGGTGAGAAGCCCTTCTCATGTGGGACCTGTGGAAAGAGTTACAGTGAAAGAAGGACTTTAACTCGGCACATGAGAATTCACGTAGGTGAGAAGCCTTTCTCTTGTGGGTCGTGTGGAAAACGTTTCTCCCTCAAAACTATTTTAAATGTTCACATGAGAATTCACACGGGTGAGAAGCCTTTCTCTTGTGGGACTTGTGGAAGAAGTTTCTCCCTAAAAACTAATTTACATGTTCACGTGAGAATTCACACAGGTGATAAGCCTTTCTCTTGTGGGACTTGTGGAAGAAGTTTCTCCCTAAAAACTAATTTACATGTTCACATGAGAATTCACACAGGTGAGAAGCCCTTCTCATGTGGGACCTGTGGAAAGAGTTACAGTGAAAGAAGGACTTTAACTCGGCACATGAGAATTCACACAGGTGAGAAGCCTTTCTCTTGTGGGACCTGTGGAAAGAGTTACAGTGAAAGAAGGACTTTATCTCGGCACATGAGAATTCACACAGGTGAGAAGCCTTTCTCTTGTGGGACCTGTGGAAAGAGTTACAGTGAAAGAACTACTTTATCTCGGCACATGAGAATTCACACAGGTGAGAAGCCTTTCTCATGTGGGATCTGTGGAAGAAGTTTCTCCCGAAAACCCAATTTAAATGCTCATATGAAAGTTCACACAGGTGAGAAGCCCTTCTCATGTGGGACCTGTGGAAAGAGTTACTGTGAACGTGGGACTTTAACTAATCACATGAGAATTCACACAGGTGAGAAGCCTTTCTCTTGTGGGACTTGTGGAAGAAGTTTCTCCCGAAAACATAATTTAAATGCTCATATGAAAGTTCACACAGGTGAGAAGCCCTTCTCATGTGGGACCTGTGGAAAGAGTTACAGTGAAAGAGGGACTTTAACTAATCACATGAGAATTCACACAGGTGAGAAGCCTTTCTCTTGTGGGATGTGTGGAAAAAGTTTCTCTCGGAAAGGCCATGTAAATGCTCATATGAAACTTCACACAGGCGAGAAGCCCTTCTCATGTGAGACCTGTGGAAAGAGTTACAGTGAACGAGGGACTTTAACTAATCACATGAGAATTCACACAAGTGAGAAGCCTTTCTCTTGTGGTGTCTGTGGAAAAAGTTTCTCTTGGAAAGGCAATGTAAATGCTCATATGAAACTTCACACAGGCGAGAAGCCCTTCTCATGTGAGACCTGTGGAAAGAGTTACAGTGAACGAGGGACTTTAACTAATCACATGAGAATTCACACAGGTGAGAAGCCTTTCTCTTGTGGGAGCTGTGGAAAATGTTACAGTAACACAAGTAATTTATCTCGTCACATGAAGACTCACTCTGATGAGAATCCATAGGTCCAAAACAGAACCGATCCAATTTGGCATCTAATCTTATGGAAAATCTGGTCAGATGATGTAAACAGCAAGTTGAACATATTAAAGTCAACAGATTCTTGCAGGCTGCTAGTGATTCACTGTGATTGTGTCTTTCACTGTCTGACCAAGATAAACCTGAGGTCTACTTTTGCCTAGCAGCTTGTTTTCCTTAATCCAGTTTTTTGTTTTAATTCTCAGTCGTATTTGTACTTAAGATCCCCATCAGTATCCCATTAGATACTGAAGTTAAAGAGGGGAACACATTCAGACAGGATTAATTTCTGTGCATTTCAGTTTTCATGGAGTTCTGTACCATATAGAATAATTGAGTTTAGCTTTTATTTGAAGTTTCTGTGTATGACTGGATGTAAAATACTTTAGAAATGAAAGCAGTGAAATGTTCTTGTTTTACCATAAATAAAACTCTATGATGTTTGTTTGAAAAAAATCTCTAAAATAATTTTGATCTGGTCAGATTTTGATTTAGAGCTAACCACACAGTGGTTTTTATGTTCCCAAATGTTTGTCATTGTTACACTTTGCTATGAGAAGCAAAGTATATTATTAAAAAGGTTTGTTAAAATATACACTAGTATTTTGAGTAGAATATGCTTTTTAATAACTGTTGACTTGAATAAATATTGATGGATTATTCAGTGATTGTCATCGTCATTAACTGTTGCCATATTTTTAAATGTCAGCTTTAAGTAAAGCATCTAAAGATCCTTGCAATAACAGTAAAACATGAGTTTTACACAAATACATTTTTTAAATTCTGTTATTGAAGAAATTAAAAAATTCAAACATTTTAAAAAAGCTCACATACATTAAATTTTACAAAATTCAAAGTATTTTTCATCAATTAGACTGATTTAATATTCCAATCTCAAATGTAATGTTTTCATTAGTTATTAATTAATTCTGCATTGTCAGAAACTACATCTTTATGGACTTTTCATGCACCTTTCAGTTACTGTATCCAAAGATAACATTGCAGACGATCTACAATACTGTAATGCGACACAAAAACAAGTCAGAAATATCTTTTGCATTTGAAGGATATTTTTTAAAAACCCATCAAAAATCCATAAATTAATGAACTTGCCCAATGCCTTCTATTGTTAAGAGCTTTGGATTAATGATCCTTTTCAGTTTTGTTGTCAAATTGTTGATTTTATGGCTTTAATTAAAGTGATCTGTCTTCTTCTGACATCATGTTTTCACTTCTTTTTGGCATCATGAACCTTTTTTCCACAACAGTTATTCTCCATCTTTACAAGTCAGAACAACGAATCTCTGCGTTCCTCTATAATATATGTAGCCATTTACTGTTTAACTTCAAAACTGAATCACAAAATACAAAACTATAATATTAGACTCTGTTTCACAAGCTGAAACGATCACACACAAGAAATTAAAATACCTTCTAATATGGTTCTTTTGTAAGATTAAAAGTATCTTTTGATAACTGACTCCAAGCTCACATTTTTTAATTATTCTTTTTTCATTAGTGTCAGTATGATGTAATATTCTAATCATAAATTCTGTGTTTCCATTAAATGTGGAAAATCCTCATAATTAACAGAAATAAAAGGCTTGGAAACATCCGTGTGTTTGTGTAATTACTCACAGTGAGTGATTAACTCACTGAAATAAATGAACCTTTCGTTCATGTTCTAAAATATTTAATATAAAACTGTATGTTGAGAGGAGCTCAAAGTGGAAATCTTATTTAGATAATATGTATTATGGGTATGTCCAAGTTTATTCAGATTCTTCAAAAAATTCAAATAGCAATAATGGGGTGTCATTCATTGTTCCAGAATTTAGTATTAAAAAATGTAAAAGAATTACTGATGGAGTATCAGTTTATGCAGGAGAGATGATGGGAATCATTTTGGCTTTAGGATGGATTGAGGAAGTTCGTCCACTGAGAAGTATATGTTCTGATTCAAGTTCATCATTATACTCATTAAAAAATAATCATGCTATTAGTAGACCAGACCTTTTATTAGAGATTCAGTTATTAATTTATAGAATTTATTGGGTTTATTAGTTATTTTTACATGGATACCATCACATATAGGAATAAAGGGATAGGAGTTGGCAGACAAATATGCAAAACAAGCTACAAAAAATAGTTTTAATGTTATATTGGTACCATTCAGTAAAGAAGAAATCAAATCTATTATTAAACAAAAGGTTAAGGAAAGATGGCAGAAGCAGTGGGAAGAAGATAGAAGTGGTAGATGGCTTTAAAGTTTTCAAAGAAAAGTTGGTGTAATGAGGAGAACGGGACGAAATAGAAAAGAGGAAACCATAATAATCCAGATTACGTTTTGGTCATACAGGATTAAATAGTACATTATTTAAAATGTGAAAACATCCAACAGGAAATTGTGATTTTTGTCTTCAAGAAGAGACAGTAGAACATGTTTTGTTGTTTTGTTCTAAATATTCTGTTGAGAGAAGGAAATTAGTTTGTCGATTACGAGACAATAAATTACAGTTAAATATCCAAGATATTTTGGAACAATTTTCTACTTCTGAATATTTTTGTTATTTAAAAAATTACCTTAAGAAAACGAAATCGGTAGAAAGGTTCTAAGGTTTACTTATTTACTTTGGGGGGGAATAATATCATCCCGATCCACACTCCATTCCAGTAGATGGCGGTAATGCACATCAGTAAGTTGCTTGCCAACCGCCATAAGAAAGAAGAAGAAGAAGAAGAAGAAGAAGAAGAAGAAGAAGAAGGCTCAAAGCGGAACATTCAAGTAGGAACTAAAAATCGTTTACAGTTTCTTCAGTGCAGCCAAAGTGAAACACACAGGAAGCTACGCAGCTCACGAGGTAGCATTAGCTCCTCTTAGAAGGTAGTTTGAAAACAGGTTTGGTGTTTTCGGTAAATATTTCCGTGTTTTCAGTGAAAATGTCTTCAGTTCCGCCTCAGAGAGAGTTTATCAACGAGCAGGTAACTCCTGCTGGAGAAACATTCACAGAGTGGAAAGAAATCAACGTTAAGATGGAGGAAGAGATGGAGGATCAGCGCAGACTGATGGATTTTACCCGGATACCGAGGATCATCTTACACCGGATAGGTACGAAACACCTTCACGTTTTACTGATTAATCAGGTTGAGTAAAGTTGGAGATCCTGTATATTAAAGAGTAACAGACTGGTTAAGGAGCGCTGAACTCAAAGAGCTTTTACACCAAACTGTAATGACGAATCCGCCCCAGCTGCAAATATTAAATGGTTAAAAATGATCAACTGCGACCCGGACTATTATTCATCATATAATATGACAATTACAGTTTGTGCCCTTATGCCTACAACCAGATTAAGGAAGTACCCGGTCAATTTATTCACTTCATGTTTGTCTGTGTGAGGTTGAGATGAAGCTGCACATGAAAACGGCCCTTCATGAACCATTCAGACAAACCAACACAAAAGAGACACAATCCAAACTGTCACATGACTTTATTACCCCCTGAAAATAACTCAGAAATAGTCCAAGTCGTTTGGATGTATTTTGTCTTTCCTTCTTAGGGAAAGTTTCTGTTTATATTTTAGCAGGGAGATGGAAAGCCCATGTTTGGCCTGTTTTGCGTTTACATTTTGCTCGTAGGTTTGTGGTGCATTTCTATCCTAAAGAAGAACAAAACTTCAGATATTTCACCAACGAGATAATAACATACAAGGAAAAACCTTATGAAAACATTATACAGTAGCAGAAAGTACAATGGCCACCGCAAGAAAGACTTTCAGTCTTCAGTTCTGCTGCATGAACCGATCAGTACGTTATTGCTGGGTATCAGATGACGTAGCGCTGACGTAACCCAATACAGACGGAGGGCAGGAAGTGAATGCAGCCATTTACTTTTATTGATCCAGCATCAAAATGCCTAAAGTCCGAGGCCTGTACGGTTGTTCCAACCGTTCTAATAGAAAGAAAGATGAACGTTATTTTCGTTTTCAAACCGCACAATAAATTTCATATCATCCCGGTCTGAACAAACGTAGCGGTACATAGCTGGTCGATGAGTTTCGGTGTGTGACGAACGAAGGTGCCGTAAATATCCCGTATTGCTCCCCCCTTTCTTACTTTCGTCCTCTGGTCTATTTCCTTCCCTCCCCAACTCCAGCCAACATTTCCCGTTTTCTCAAACCCAAAGCTTGACAGGTTTGGGGCAAGGTGAGAGTTCATATATTAAACTGACTGAAGATGAATACATAAACTAAAAGCTGGAGCATAGACATTTTTTATAAGTGTTTGTGAGCCTGCCTCTTTATTATTAAATTGAATATAATTTAAAATCTTTGTATAACTTTTCTTCAGGTTAACTTTGAAAGTGAGATATTATTTTTACAGGTTAATTTTCTAAACTACAAATAAATGCTGACTGATATTGATAGCTGAAAGTAACACTGGTGTTATGCCAGATTTACCAATATTTAATTTTATCAATTTATTTTATCCGATTACTCAATTACTAAAATATTCGTTTACAACAGCCCTACTATCCATCCAATTATCATTAAAAACAATTCATTGACATATTTCATGTATCTTGTCACATATGCTGAACTGTAGCTCCTCTGTATGTTGCAGACCTTTTATTGTGCATGCGTACTCAATGCATGTAATTTATTCTGACAGAATAACGACCCAAATTTAAGTTAAAGAAGGTCAGTGTTAGCCCCGCCCTCCACTATGACTGGGGAATTATTTTATGGTGACACTGCAGGAACTGGAACCGGGCGATAATAATAATGATCAAAACAATTAAATGCATATTTAATAATTGTCTTCATTGGCTGCTAAGTTTCCATTTTAATAATGTAATGACATATTTAATAAATTGTGTATTAAATTAACGCTTTAAATTATTATATCATTGTCCATTTTCACCTTTCATATTTAATCTTCCAAATTGTCCAAAATTCATGTCAAATATTTTCAATAGGATCATTTTTGCCATTATTTTCTGCATGTTAACAACAATCACCCCACTGTTACCAATTCTGCTGCGAATCGCAGGAAAGTAAAGCCTGAGATTTAGTCGTGCTTTTGAAAGTTTGTGTTGAGTGTGTGAGTGGAGCAATGTCTGACAATATCAGTGGGGTGAGATTAAAAATTACTTTATACTTTTGCTTTAGACATTTTATGTCACTCTTTAATGTGATATACAGTACAGACCAAAAGTTTGGACACACCTTTCTAATTCAATGGGTTTTCTTTATTTTCGTGACTATTTATAAGGCAAGAAATCCCATTTATTAACCTGACAGGGCACAGCTATGAAGTGAAAACCATTTCAGGTGACTAAATCTTGAAGCTCATCAAGAAAATGCAGAGTGTGTGCAAAGCAGTAATCACAGCAAAAGGTTGCTGCTTTGAAGAAACTAGAATATAAGGGGTATTTTCAGTTGTTTTACACTTTTTTGTTTAGTGCATATTTCCACATGTTATTCATAGTTTTGATGCCTTCAGTGTGAATCTACAATGTCAATAGTCATGAAAATAAAGGAAACTCATTGAATTAAAAGGTGTGTCCAAACCTTTGGTCTGTACTGTATATCCTGAAGCTACATGGAGGAAGAAAACTTTTTGTAATATTTGTCAGGAAGCCACTAAGTTAAGCTATCACCATCTTGTTTGCTCACCTGGAGGTCCATAATATCCTATTTTGACTCGCATCTAATTCCATTCTGGTCAGAAGAACCTCATTGGTTGAGTTAATGTTCATTCTTGTAAGATTGTGATTTTAGAATAACCAAAGAAAATCCTGTTTTGTTGCATCTAGAGATTATAGTGAAGGATTTCTAGTTTGATTGACATTTTAAAGGCTTTTGTTTTGTCTTTTTGTCCAGATCTCCCACAATGTTGTGTGTGTAAAGAGGAGGAGGTTCACAATGAAACAGAACCACAGAGGAACCAACTCATCTCTCATGGCTCTGCAGAAACTGAGAATCAGGAAGGAATCAATTCTGAAGTACCAGGAAAAAAGAGAAAGGAAGAACAGAAACAAAAGGAGAAATATGAGAAAACCAAAGAGCAGAAAGGCAGAACTGACACTTCAAAACAAAAAAAGCACAAGAAAGCTCACGCAGAGCAAAAATTATATTCTTGTAAAATTTGTGATAAAACCTTTTCTGAAAACAGTAACTTGATGAGACACATGATAACTCACACAGGAGTAAAACCTTTCACTTGTTCAACCTGTGGGAAAGGTTACAGACAAAAACATGGTTTAATTTATCACATGAGAATTCACACAGGTGAAAAACTGGCCATGTGTGTGACCTGTGGAAAAGGTTTTCATGACACCAACTATTTAAAGAGACACATGAGAATTCACACAGGTGAGAAGCCTTTCTCCTGTGGGTCCTGTGGAAAGAGTTACAGTGAAAGAGGGACTTTAACTCAGCACATGAGAATTCACACAGGTGAGAAGCCTTTCTCTTGTGGGATTTGTGAAAAAAGTTTCACTGACAAAGGCAATTTAAATACTCATATAAAAATTCACACTGGTGAGAAGCCTTTCTCTTGTGGGACCTGTGGAAAGAGTTACAGTGTAAGAAAGCTTTTAACTCATCACATGAGAATTCACACAGGTGAGAAGCCTTTCTCTTGTGCCACCTGTGGAAAAAGTTTTTCTCGAAAAGACACTTTAAATGCTCATATGAAAATTCACACAGATGAGAAGCCTTTTCTTGTGGGACCTGTGGAAAGAGTTTTACTCGAAAAGACACTTTAAATGCTCATATGAAAATTCACACAGATGAGAAGCCTTTTTCTTGTGGGACCTGTGGAAAGAGTTACAATCATAGACAGAGTTTAACTCATCACTTGAGAATTCACACAGGTGCGAGCCCTTTCTCCTGTGGGACCTGTGGAAAGAGTTACAGTAAAAGAAAGTATTTAACTACTCACATGAGAATTCACACAGGGGAGAAGCCTTTTTCTTGTGGGACCTGTGGAAAGAGTTACATTCAAAGACAGAGTTTAACTTATCACATCAGAATTCACACAGGTGAGAGGCCTTTTTCTTGTGGGACTTGTGGAAACTGTTTCACTAAAAAAGGCAGTTTAAATGCTCATATGAAAATTCACACAGGTGAGAGGCCTTTCTCTTGTGGGACCTGTGGAAAGAGTTTCATTGAAAGAGGCAGTTTAAATGCTCATATGAGAATTCACACAGGTGAGAGGCCTTTCTCCTGTGAGAGCTGTGGGAAAAGTTTTTCTCAAAAAATCGGTTTAAATATTCATAATAAAATTCACACAGGTGAGAGGCCTTTCTCTTGTGATACTTGTTTAAAAGGTTTCCGGACAAAAACAAATTTACTTGATCACATGAGGATTCATACTGGTGAGAAGCCTTTTTCTTGTGGGACCTGTGGAAAGAGTTACAGTCGTAGAAGTATTTTAAGTCATCACATGAAGACTCACACAGACTAGAAGCCTTTGGCTCGAAACAGAGCCGATCCGTTTGGTATCCGATCCAGTGGAAAATCTGGTCGGATGATGTGCACATCAACTAAAAACGTTGACGTCAACAGGGCCTTGCCTTTCACTTTTGTTTGACTGTGACTGTGTCTGTCACTGTCCAACCAAGATTGATCTAAGGTCTACTTTTGTTTTCTTTAATCATTTTGTTTTATCCTCAGTCGTGTTTGTACTTAAGATCCTCATCAGTATCCCATTAGATACTGAAGTTAAAGAGGGGAACACATTCAGACAGGATTAACTTCTGTGCATTTCAGTTTTCATTGAGTTCTGTACCATGTAGAATAATTGAGTTTAGCTTTCTACATTTTTGGCGTTTCCATGTATGACTGGATGGAAAATTCTTTACATATTAAACCATTGAAATATTCTTTTTTTTCCCCTGTAAATAGAACTCTGTCATGTTTATTTTAAAAATGTAATATAATTGAGATCTGGTCAGATTTTTATTTAGAACTAACCACAGAGAGGATTTTATTTCCCCAAAAGTTTGTTTCACAGAAGTCATTGTTAGAATTTGCTATGAGAACGTGTTTGTACATTTAAAGGTTTGCACATGTTGAAAAAGTCTTAAACTATGTACCAGTATTTGAGCAGAATCAGGCCTTGACCCAGAAAACTGGTTTAGCCCGGTGGTCGGGGCACTGAGGCGGTCCACTGTGTTTTTTGTATTAAAAGATGTTAAGTAGACAGGAAATGTAAAAATATTTGTGGGTAATTATATGTTACGGGAAAATATCGCCAATGAAACGCTGTTTATACCCACAACTAGTCTTAAAAACAAAAACTACTATTAAAATGAATATCAAATATTTGCACTTCTGTTTAATCCAAATTATGTCAGCGGCTCCATAAAGACCCCCAGGCTCTTCCAGGTCGCCCCCATAAATGCTAATGTTTTATCACAGATACATAAATGTAACATTTATTTATTTGGATGATCAATGCTGCTAAATTTGATTTAATTGTTTCAGCATACATAAATGAAAAGATTTTAAATTATTTAACATTTAAATTTAAGATTTTACGGAGCTGGCAAGTTTACTTTGTTAAAGTTCAAAGAATAATGTTCGTAGTTAGATTGTTTTGTTACCATAGCTACAATCAGATGCTGTGAGTTTAATCTTTGAGTTTGAACTCTATTTGTTCAAAAATACAAATGAGTAAACTGATTGTTTTACTCCCCTCTCCCAGATTAAATCTAACACAGAAGCTGTTAGAGATGCTGATGTTTTAGCAGCAAGAGGTCCCCCAAGTCAAATTTTGCTCCAGGCCTCGTACAGCCTTGGACCGGCCCTGCATGATGAGCTAAATCCGCGATCCGCACTGAGATAAACTTTAGTGCGGATCTCAGTGCACATTGCTTCCTGCGCTGCTTCTGCTGCTGCAGAGCAGGAAGCAATGTGCAGAGGCATCAGCTGCGTGATTGATCCGCGGCGCCCGGCTTTCGTGGCTCAACTGTAAACTCATCTTTAAGAAATAAATCTGCTTGACCAGTAAAACACTCAGAGCAGCAGAGACGCTTGCAATATGGCTTAAAAAGTAAGCAATTTTTTTTTTTCCCAATAATTTTTTTCTAAAAACAAAAATAACCAACCCTTAGCCTGGCGGGGGGTCAAGTAAAGTATGGCGGGTTGCCAGACTTAAAATACACCCTACAGAATATTCTTATTAATAAATGTTGATTTGCTAAAAATATTGATGGATTTTTCACTGATTGTCATAGTCACTAACTGTAGTCATATTTTTAAAAGTGGTTTTTAAGTAAAGCATCTAAAGATCTTTGTAACAGCTACATTAAATTAGTTCTTTTATACACATTTTTTTTTTACAAGTAATATTTGTAGTGGCTTTCAGGAATAATGCATTTGAACATTTTTAGATTTAAACTTGTGGACTCCTGGTGTTTATCCTTTGTTGTACTTATACTTTGTTTTATTTTCATGATTTTGGTTAGTGGATACATGTTAGATTTTACTGTATGCCCTGGTGGAGTCAGAAATGAATTGTGCTTTGAGAAAATGTTTTCTGAATGTACTTTATGTAACGTTGCAGAGGTTTCTCAGAATGCTGTACGACATACCCTGGACTAAAAGCAGAACGACGCCGTACTATACGATGCGGTGCACAAGTCAAATTAACAGACAATCTCAGACAAAGTAACAACCATTAATCTTTCATCACACCTACATTTCTTTATTACATTTGGGTTTTTTTTTAGTGGTTTGATGTTTGCTTGAATGTTGGAATTAACATTTATGTGTAAATTTATTTGCAGGTCTTCATGTAAATGTATTAATAGTCTTAAATGATCTTTTCCTCTGACCGATCACTTTATCAAACATTTTAATAGCACTCTGTTTTCCACCTCACAATAAATTTAATTACGACAGCGTTTAATTGTATTTTCTTTACAATCACCACCTGGAATAACTACATTATCATTTCACTAATCATTCAATAAATATCAGTACTATTAAATTAAAAGTTTATACACCAGTTATCCATGTGTTTTCTATATACATAACTGAATATGAGAATGAAAATATATCGGACATAAAAACAGGCCAAGAATTTTTCAAAATAACCAGAATACTTTTGTTGCTTTGATGACTTTAATCAAAGTGATCTCCTCTCTTCTCACATCTTGTCTCATCAGTGACCTTTCATGTTTTCACCTCTTTCTATGGCAACATGAGGCTTTTATCACAAGACAATCAACTGCATTCCCAATCTTTTCAAGCCAAAACAACAAATCTCTTTGTTTCTCTATATGTAGTCATTTACTGTTTAACTTTAAAACTGAATCAAAACTACAACATGGTGTAACAATATTAGACTCTGGTTTACAAACTAAAAAGATTATACTCAAAAAATTAGAATACACGTCCAATATGTTTTTTCTGTAAGAATAACATAATGCTCATAATTAATTTAAAAATCAGTCTTTGTGTAATTATTCTTTATACTGAGCTTCACTCGAACACTGAAATTAACGAACCTTTCAAAAATATTCAATTCTACTTATTTTACATCTTAAAAGGTGGCAAAAAGCGGAACATTCAGAGCGGAACAAAAAACACGTTTACAGTTTCTTCAGTGCAGCCAAAGTGAAACACACGGAAAGGTACATAGCAAAAGAGGTAGCATTAGCTGTTCTTTTGTTAGAAGGCATTTTGAAGACAGGTTTGGTGTTTTCGGTAAATATTTCCGTGTTTTCAGTGAAAATGTCTTCAGTTCCGCCTCAGAGAGAGTTTATCAACGAGCAGGTAACTCCTGCTGGAGAAACATTCACAGAGTTTAAAGAAATCAACGTTAAGATGGAGGAAGAGATGGGAGGATCAGCGCAGACTGATGGATTTTACCCGGATACCGAAGATCATCTTACACCGGATAGGTACGAAACACCTTCACGTTTTACTGATTTATCAGGTTGAATAAAGTTGGGAGATATATTAAAGAGTAACAGACTGGTTAAGGAGCTCAAAGAGCTTTTACACTAAACTGAAAGTCTCTGTAATAACAAATTCACTGCATCTGTAAACATTAAATGCTTAAAAATCATCAACTACTACCTGAAAATTATTCATCATATAATATGACAATTACAGTTTGTGATCCGCGGCGCCCTTATGTCTACCGAACCAGTTTAAGGAAGTACTGGTTAAATTTTGTGTTTAATTACGTCATGTGCAGATTTAAAATTAAAGTTCAGACACAAGGTCTAAACTAAAAAAATAATAAGACATTATCCTTTTTCTTGTTTTTAAAACCGATAACCTATAGTTTTCTCATTCCAAAGCCGATAGCAACAAAAACCAACAACATACCTGGAAATAAAAATGACTAGTGAACAAAAATGTAAAGTTTTAACATCAATATTCTAGACAAGAGCACAAACAGCTGACTTTTTAAAATGTATACAGTTTTGAAATGAAAATCTGTTAATCATTTTGCAAAAAATGTGTCAACAGAAACCAAATCTCAAATGAAAGAATCTATTTTAATAAGGTTCATTACTTCTGTATGTTAAAAAAGGTCTCTAGAATTAATCAGGGATGTTAAATAAATACAGTGAAAATAAAAATGGATTCCACCTGTTAAATGTGTGAAATCTTTCCCTCTTCCAATGTATAATGAGAAGGAAGATTAATTAAACAAACTGCTTAAGAAATGAAATATATCTGATGTACATATGAGGACCCATCATGATTTAACTGTTTTTATAAACGGCATAATAGTAATATTAGTTTTAACAGTTAATATATGTAACCATACAGTGAGTGTTTGTGTAATCAGATGTAATGAATAACAGCAACAGACTAGAGTTTAACATAATGTTGACCTGTAATGTGTTTCACACACAGCAACAAACCGGCCTTTAGAAAACTTTCCACAGGTTTCCAAAGTAACAGAGTGAGTTGAGTAATGCTGTTGCAGGTTATGTTAGCGTGCGTCCACACCAGCCCTGATTAGTCCGCTCAATTAGACTCTAATTCGTTTGTCTAGAAAGTCCGATTCATTTGGGGAGTGTGAAACAGACTAAAAAAGTGAACTCTGTACCGCCTAAAAACCTCGGACTCGGTCCGGCTGAAGTGAACTCTGAAACAATTTGTTGTTTCTGTTGTTTTATTACTTTGTATATTTAAAATGCCGTTAAGTATTTCTTAGAATTTAAAGTTTGTTGATCTTTCAGAATGTGTTCTTGCATTATCATCAGCATTATATTGTTATTATTTTGTGTATTGCAATAAATTCTGAGACGATTCATCGTCCAGCAAACTTATAGTGACAGTCCTAACATCACCCACTGAGAAAAAAGTCGCAGGTTTCTGTGGTGAATGACCCTCCATGTCATCATCTTAGGTAAATATTTCAGAACATTCAGTCTTTTCTCTAAAAACAGATGATAATCTCAAATGCAATTTTCTACAGGAAGTCTTAATTACTCCTATGCCACCAAACAGGAAGTGGCTGCAACTTCCATCAAGAAGGTTTGGTGTCTGCCAAATTTTGAATACTCCTTTTTGGAGCTAAGCTGAGCCTGACTGAACATAATATAGAGTCTTTGTCAATGTATGCTTAGTGACGATATGTTAGAATTGATTGGTGGAGTTGGAGTTCGTCGATCAGCGACAAGTTGGCAGTTGCAACATGCTCCAGAGCGGTTGCTGAGACTGCGAGGGCTATTTGAGGTTGCTTACAACTTTAATTTGAAATTGTTTCCAGTAATAAACCACAGATGTTTTATGCAGAGGATTGGAATGGAGACATGAAACCTACCAAAAGCATCAACAGGATTTAAAACGCTCATTTTATCTTTTTTTAAGGTGCACTAAAAAACAAACTGTACTGTTCATAAAAAGGGTAGAACTATGTGAAAGACTCTAAGGTACTATAACAGGATTAAATCAAGCTGCTGTTTGGAATATTTCTGTTGGGGAGCCACTAGGTTATCTGTCGCCATTTTGTTTCCTCACCATGAGGTCCAAAGTATATATTGACTGACATGAAGTTCCCTTCTGTTCAGAAGGACTAAATTGGTTAAGTTAATTTCCATACTCATAAATTTGTCATTTTAGTCTTTGAATTACTTGAAAAGGCTTCAAGTCATTAAAGGGAAGGGCTCATTCTTTTACTCACATTTAAAAGTTTTTGTTTTGTCTTTTTATGCAGATCTCCCACAGTGCTGGGTGTGTAAAGAGGAGGAGGTTCTGATTGAATTCACAGATTGTTCCAAGGAGGAGAACTCCATTTTAGAACAAGAGGAACCAGAAGCTCTGAAGATAAAACAGAGCAAGAGTTCAAAGAGGAAGAGAAGCAACTCTGCATCAGTCAGGATGAAGAGCAGCTTGTGCTGAAACAGGAGACTGATGACATTTTGGTGAATCCTCCTAATGTGCAAAGAATCCACAATGAAACAGAACCACAGAGGAACCAACTCATCTCTCATGACTCTGCTGAGGATGAGAACCAGGATCAGGAAGGAAGCAATTCTGGAGATCCAGGAAAAAAGAGAGACAAAGAACAGAAACAAAAAGAGAGATGTCAGAAACCACAAATTCTAAAAGTAAAACTGACAGTTCAAAGCAAAAAACACACAAGGAAACTCAACAACACCAAAAATTATATTCTTGTAAAATTTGTGATAAAACCTTTTCTCAAAGCAGATACCTGACAAAACACATGAGAATTCATTCGGGTAAGAAGCCTTTCACATGTTCAATCTGTGGTAAAAGTTACATTCAGAAGGTCAGTTTAATTTATCACATGAGAATTCACACAGGTGAAAAACCGTTTTACATGTTCAACCTGTGGAAAAAATTTTCCTGAAAAAAGTACTTTGAATGTTCACATAAGGACCCACACAGGTGAGGAGATGTTTTCATGCATTAATTGTGGGAGAACATTTCAGTAGGCAATCAGCTTTAAACAATCATATGAAAATTCACACGGGCGAGAAACCTTACTCGTGTGTCACCTGTGAAAAAAGGTTCATGAGTAGACCCAGATTAAATCTCCACATGATGATTCACACTGGAGAGAAGGCCTTTCTTATGTGGCACCTGTGGAAAAGGTTTCCGATTCAAATCTAAGTTACTTTGTCACATGAGAATTCACACAGGTGAGAAGCCTTTCTCGTGTGTGACCTGTGGAAAAAGTTTCGCTGTGAAAGATAATTTAGATCAACACATTAGATGTCACACAGGCGAGAGGCCTTTCTCATGTGCTATCTGTGGTAAAAGTTTTACTAACAGATCTGGTATAACTTGTCACATCAGAACTCACACAGGTGAGAAGCCTTTCACATGTGTGACCTGTGGAAAACGTTTTGCCCAAAGAACTGTTTAACTTATCACATCAGAACTCACACAGGTGAGAAGCCTTTCTCTTGTGTGACTTGTGGAAGAGCTACCCATCCAATCTCAGTTAAATTGTCATAGGAGGAGTCACACGACTGAGAGGCGTTTCTCATGTGGGAGCTGTGAAAAGAAATTCTTCACTAAAATAGTTTTTAGCCACTCACATGAGGACTCACAAAGGTGAAAAGCCTTTCTCATGTGTGACCTGTGCAAAAAGCTACAGAGCCAAGTCTCATTTAAAACGTCACATGATGATTCACACAGGTGAGAAGCCTTTCCCATGTGAGACGTTGTAGAAAAAGTTTTCGAAGCAAATTTGAGTACTGAGTCACATGAAGATTCACACAGGTGAGAAGCCTTTCTTGGTGTGAGACCTGTGGAAAAAGTTTCCCTGTAAAAGTTTGTTTAGATCAACATGTCAGAGGTCACACAGGTGAGAGGCCTTTCACGTGTATTACCTGTGGAAAGAGTTACATTGCAAGAAGCAGTTTAGTTTATCACATGAGGATTCACACAGGTGAAAAGCCTTTCTCTTGTGTGACCTGTGGAAAAAGTTTTCGGTGCAAACCTCAGTTAACTAGTCATATGGTGGCTCACATGAGTGAGAAACCTTTCTCATGCACGAGTTGTGAAAAAAGTTTTTTAAATAAATTAGTTTAACGTCTCACATGAGGACTCACACAGGTGAAAACCCCCTTTTCTTGTGTGAATTGTGGAAAAAGCTATCAAAGCAGAACTAATTTAAATCGTCACATGAGAACTCATACAGGTGAAAAACCTTTTTTCTTGTCTGACTTGTGGAAAAAGCTTCCATAGCAAATTTAGTTTAAATCGTCACATGACGATTCACAAGTGAGGAGCCTTTCTCATATGTGACCTGTGGAAAAGTTTTCACTCATAAAATGAAGCTTAACTGTTCATATAAGAACGGCATAATGTGAACTTTTCCATGACATTTTTTTTATTTGAAGTGAGCTATTAATCCAGTGTTTTAAGATTTTTTATGTATTTTTAAAAGTGATATTTGTAGTGTCTTAAAGGAATAATGCATTTGAATATTTTTAGTTTTCCATAAATATTTTTGGAGTCCTTGCGTGTTGATCCTTTGTTGTATTTATACTTGTAGTTCATTATTTTGGTAGTGGTTAGCCTGTTACTGTGTGAACTGGTAGAGTCTCAAATGAATTTTGCTTTGGGAATAATATTTCTTGAATTTTAATTTAAATATGCATTATTATTACATTGAATGTAGACGTACAGTATCTCAGCAATCTATGACAAAGACTACACTAAAAGCATGAAGATACGGTGTTACGTTGTGGAGCAAAAGTCTAATAAACAGAAAAATAACAACCGTTAACATGCACAACACCCACATTTCTGTATTACATTTGTTTTTGTGGGCTCTAGTTTCCCTTATATGAAAGTAGGCTGACAGGAAACGGGGGAAGACATGCGTAAATATCGTCAGGTTCCGGGAGTCGAACCTGTGACGGCCGCCTGGAGGACTCAAGGCCTCCAAACGTGGGTCTCGCTATCCGACTACGCCACCACGGCACGCCCATTACATTTGTTTTTTTATGTGGTTTGATGTAATGCTGCAAGTTTAAAGGTCATGTTTTCATTACCTGTAAATGGAAAATCATCATATTTAAAAGAAATAAAGGCTCTCACATATGAATTTGTGTGGTTTTTATGCATATAATGTGTTAGATTTAGTGAGCAAATTTCTGGACTAAATGGGTTTTTAAGCAATATTCTAATTATTGAATGAATGTACAATCGCTGCGTACTGTGTGTTGGGACAGTGTTGTCAGTAACACAGGAGCTCCACAAGGGTCTGTCCTCTCTCCCTCCTCTTCACGCTCATTACGTTAAAGTTCAGCTGTTGCACTGAGATCTGTCGTCTCCAGAAGTTCTCAGATGACTCGGCTAGCGGTCGGTTGTATCAGTGAGGGTGGTTAGACTGTTCAATCTCTGTGTTCCTCTAAAATACATTGTAGATCATTCACTGTTTAACTTAATGATTCCTACAAAACTACAACCTGATATAATAATATTCTAAAAGGTAAAAAGTAGTTTTATTTATATAGGACATTTTCAGCAACAAGGCAATACAAAGTGCTTTACAGGAATTAAAAGGAAATGCAAACAAAATAACAAACCAAAGGAAAGAGCAAAAGAAAAAAAATCTAATGTTGATCTAAAGTATGTAAGCTAGGTGCTCCTGTTCAGGGTTACTTACTTTTTCTAAGTAATAAAAAAATTTAATGTTCCTGTTCTGGAAGATTTTATTCTGGATTCTAAGTTTGTTCTAATTCCTTTTCTGGGTTGCAGTAACAGGAGTCTCTCTGCATAATAATCTAAAAATGAATCTAAGAAGTTTAATATTAATAAAAAAAACTGTTTTACAAACTAAATAGATCATACTCAAAGAAATTTGAGTAAATACATACCAATATGGTTCTTCTGTAAGATAAAAAGTATCTTTTTATAACAGGTAATCCTCGTAATTAACAGAAGTAAAAGGCATTAAACGTCAGTTTGTGTATAATTACTCTATACTTTATTTCACTCACTGAAATAAATGAACCTTTCAATAATATTCTATTCTACTTAATTTGCATGTTAGGAGGTGACTAAAATCGCAAAATTCAAAGCAGAACAAAAACTAATTTACAGTTAATTTAGTACAGCCAAAGTGGCACTGCAGGAACCAGGAAACAATAATAATAAAAACAGATAATTAAATGCATATTTAATAATTATCTTGATTGACTGCTAAGTTTACATTTTGATAATGTAATGACATATTTAATGTTTATTAAATAAACGCTTTAAACAACTTTACCATTGTCCATTTTCACCTTTCATATTTAATCTTCCAAATTGTCAAATATTTTCAATAGGATCATTTTGTCATTATTTTCTACATGTTAACAACAATCACTCCCACTGTTACCAGTTCTGCTGCTTATCGCAGGAAAGTAAAGGCTGAGATTTAGTCGTGCTTTTGAACCATCTTTAGTCTTGGAGGTTTGGATCCTTTTATAAGTCATCTCTACTTATGTTAGGATCTTAGCAGAAACTCAGTTTCAGTTGGGAATCTGTGGTTTTTCTCTTGCCGTCTCTTTTCGAGGCTCGGCGACTGCTTTCAGAGGTTCTCTGCCTCGGGTAATTAGAATATAAATCCTTCCTGGATGGGTGAAGGTTTTCATTCTGGCATTTTAGAAACAAACGGGATCTGCTAAAGTTAAAGTAGCATTTTGATGCAGCCCTTTAAATGCATTTCTAGAGCTCATTCTAGGAATCTGTTGGTTCTGGCTCTGCTTGGGTTCTGCTGTGTCTCACAGTGAGGTTCTGTGGTTGCCAGTGGAAGAAACAGAACCAAAGTAAGGGCATTTTGGACTGAACATACCTATCAATCCACCACAATCAGCTGATCAAACAGAAGAAGAAATGTTGCAATGGATCTGCAGCGTCTTGCACTCATTACTGACCGTTTTTTAACGTTTTATAAGTTACAGTTGAGCTAAATAACATTAGCAGGTTCTGTTGTTCCAAGCTGAAGTTAATATCTGTGGTTCTTAATAGATCTGGTTCACTGTTGACATTTTCCACCTGAAACAGATGAGAACTGATGTCAGAACAGTTTTCTATTAGGTTATCAGCTGAATGTCTACTGGGCTGGATTTCCTCTGTGAATAAGAAGAGATCTCACCAGCTCGAAAATAAATTGTTTTTGTCAAAATTGTTATTTTTTTTAAAAATTGATGTAATTTCATATTTTATAAATGTCCTGGTTTCATTTGTTCTGAATATAAACTCGCCAAAAAGTGAAATAAAAGCTTTAAAACATTTTAATGTGAGTAATTCATGTGTTTCATTTGAACTGAGCTACTGGAATAGCTCCGTACACAAGAGTGGATTGATATACTGAAATAAATGAACTTTCAATAATATTAATTTATTTAATAAAACTATTTTAAAATACGAGACTAAAAGTCGAAAATTCAAAGCGGAACGGAAAGTCGTTTACAGTTTCTTCAGTGCAGCGGCAGTGAAACACACGGAAGCTAAAAACAAAGAGCAGATAGTTAGATTTAGTTTAGTTAGACGGTAGTTTGAAGACGAGTTTGGTGTTTTAGATAAATAATTTACAGTAAAAATATCTTCGTTTCAGCCTCAGAGAGAGTTTATGAACGAGCAGGTAACTCCTGCTGGAGAAACATTCACAGAGTTTAAAGAAATCAACGTTAAGATGGAGGAAGAGATGGAGGATCAGCGCAGACTGATGGACTTCAGACGGATACCGAGGATCATCTTACACCGGATAGGTACGAAACTGCCTCGCGTTTTACTGATGACACAAGTTAAAGAGAGTTGTTTGGGGCAAAGCTGAACCCCCAACCGAAAGACTGGAACAACAAATCCCGTCCAGCCAGAAATATGAAATACTTAGTGATCAGTTGTGACCTTTTCTATTTACTGCTCTTCATATATTAACTACAGTTTAAGATCCGTAACACATTTATCTTTACTACAGATAAAGCCCCACCCCAAAGGTTACCTGCTCGGCGTCGCACAGCATGTTTAGAAATTCCATCGCAAATTAAATCTCAATTTAGCCCGCGATATCTCATTCTCTCCGACACTCGGAGGCACTGGTATA